>NC_090070.1:10575063-10624211 GCF_038355195.1 Osmerus mordax | reverse complement strand
GACCCTGCCTGCAGCCTGGAGGCTCAGTCTCCCTCTAACCCACTCTTCAGGTGCAGCTTTTCAGGTTCAGTGCTGCTGATCTGTGGGAGATTTGACTCCCTCCATCAGATTAGGTTACCATGGAGCCAGCTGGGGCCTTTAGCACACTGTCGACATACAGAACGTTTTCATGGAAGTTGGACCGGAGACCTTAGGCCTGCCTTTAGGGAGTTTAGGAGGGAGAGGCAGGCTATGCGAGTGGAATAACAAATTATTATTTTATTTTTTCTATATTTTTTTTCCATTTCTTTCTTGGGGTGAGTTTGGGTTTCTGATAGCTGTTTTCCTACCTTGCGCTTGTTGGTGGGACAGACGTACAGGTAACTGAGGACGGTCTTGGTCCCCACTTTGTCATTCATCTTCTCATAGGTGGACCCGTAGTCAGTGGACCTGGAAGAAAAGAAACAAGCAGGTGAATCCGAATGTAGGAATCTAAAGCTGTGGCGTTTCAGGGATGCATGGACAGAAAGAGAGAAGAAGGGGGGAGGACTGTACCAACTGATCAGGGTTCCATGAAGAAGGGGGGAGGACTGTACCACCTGATCAGGGTTCCATGAAGAAGGGGGGAGGACTGTACCACCTGATCAGGGTTCCATGAAGAAGGGGGGAGGACTGTACCACCTGATCAGGGTTCCATGAAGAAGGGGGGAGGACTATACCACTTGATCAGGGTTCCATGAAGAAAGGGGGAGGACTGTACCACTTGATCAGGGTTCCATGAAGAAAGGGGGAGGACTGTACCACCTGATCAGGGTTCCATGGAACACTGAATCAAGGTTCAATGGATGGTTTCCAACTGCCTACCCTCCCTTCCCCCATTCCCTTGCCAGACTGGCAGAGTATTGATCATGTGACCATGGTGTACCTTGTCACCAACAGCCCGAAACATGAACATGTTCTAAGTCCCAACCGGCTGCAGAATGAAAGAGCTTAACCAATCAGCTACGCCTGCCGGCAACGACTAACCAATCACGAATGTCCCGGGGAAAGCAAACCATTCACGGGACCATCCAGGGAGCTAACACAGTGAATAATGAACGCTCGCCCCAATGACTGCTTTGAAATGGAATGTGACGCGTTCAAAAACATGTGGATGTATCAGAATCCTGGGATTAAATAATTTAGCAGCCCCGAATGAGCCTGTTAGGTAGCCTAATCCCTTGAAACATTTCCCATTTCTCCATCGTAACTGCTGGTCATGAAATCATTCTTCCATAACACTGTTAAGTCTGAGAACAGGAGGGGGGGGCTGATAAAAAACATTACTTCCACCCACGCAGAAACTCCCATTTGGATGTGTGACCCACACTGAAGAGAGAGAGAGGGAGAGAAGAGGGAGGGAGGGAGAGGGAGGGAGAGAGGGAGGGAGAGAGGGAGGGAGAGAGGGAGAGAGGGAGGGAGAGATGGAGGGAGAGAGGGAGGGAGAGATGGAGGGACAGAGAGAGAAAGAGAGAGAGAGAGGGGGAGAGAGAGAGACACAGAGAGAGAGAGAGAGAGGGAGAGAGACAGAGAGAGAGAGGGAGAGAGAGAGAAAGAGGGGGGGGGGAAATAACGAGGATGATCCCCATTTCCTTCCGAAGGGCTCCGTTTTGATTCTCACTTCCTGTGTCGGGCGCGCGGGCACCAGCTCGGCTCCGGCGGTAAGGGGAGGAGATAGGGTTTGGCTGGAAATGACAATAAGATCTCTGCTCTCCTCACAGTTCATTCCCTGGGAGAGAGAGCGCTGGAGGAAACGGCGGCTGTGATTACAATAATGGGGCCGACAGACGCGGCATGCCGCTGCTTCGACAGGATATTAAAAGAGAGTTAGGGGAGAGGAGATTGGTGCTGGAGGATGGGGATGAGGGGCAAGGGGTGGGGGATATTGTGGGTGACAGGTTGTGGAACAAAGTTAGACGTGAGCCCCCCAGGGCCCATGACTCGGTACACGAGTCCCCCTTCGGGTGACATGACGACCAGGCATGGTACGGTGCCTGAGTGGAGGGGTGTGTCTCTGTTTTACGATGCCTTCAGCGACCGCGGTATCACACGCTAGCATGTTTGAGCAGTACCGTGTTGGCCCCACAGTGAATCTCTCATAACTGCCGGCGCACAACAACCCATGTATCCCGATATCTCAACATAGCTACTGAGTAATAATGCAAAATTGAGCCCGGCAACGAGTATCGTCCATTACTCATCGCTGAAATAATAAAACCCATTCCCCCCCCCCCCGTTTGTCCACCACAGGTGGAGCACGGAAGCTTTGTTTACAAATGTAGACAAAACTAACTCCTGACAGGGAAGCGCCACAACTCTGCATCCCACCTCCCTCAATCAAGTCCGACTCATTCTCATCTTCTTGTTATTCCCAACCCGCAAGACACAACAGCTGAATATTCATGAGTGTCTCCAGGGAAGAAAGTAGTCCTAATAAGCACAGCAATGAACGCGGTAACAGAGGCTTCCCACTCTGCTGACAGGAGAGGCGTTGTCTTCACGCTACGCAGTCGCTTCATCTCCGGCGTTCACATCCGGCGGAGCTGACGTTCGCCCGTTGCTGGGCTGCGGTCGAGGTGCGCTATGGGAAGGCTTAGAAAGGTACTGCAACGCCACGCGCGAGCGAGAGAAGAAGCCATCTCGCTTTTGAGAGCCGTCAGTTTACTTTCTTCTTTTTTTTCTTCTCTGGACTGAGCCTGAACGTGCCACAGTCCCATTAATCAAGCAGCACTCCCGTTGTCATTCGGCTGACAGTTTATGAAACATCTCAAGTCTTCCTGGAGTCAGCGAAACGAATGGATTTCGTGTTGTTTGCGATGTTAGATAGGGATGCCGGAAATATTCTTTGAGTATCGGTAAAGGGGATTAAGGGTGTGTGTATTTGGGGTGTGTGTGTAGTTGTGAGCTGGCGTGTGTATTTGCGTGTGTGTGTGTGTGTGTGTAGCCGTGAGTAGGTGTGTGTGGGTGCATGAGTGACTGTGTTAGCAGTTCAAAAGCCCTGGGGAGGGGATGCAACACATTTCTAGCAGTGAAGCAGTGGTGTTCTTGGAGGTAAACAGAGCTTTGGGGAAACTCGATATACCATTGATATTGTACACTGCTTACTGTACAGCCTTGGGGAAGTTCTCCCATGTCTGTCAGGTTTAATCTCAGCACAACACACACACAGTTTTGGTTTAGACCATCGCTGTAAACAACAACTACACACAAAAAAAGTTATTTCCATGGTCCCGACAACCCATGAGACAGGCCTCTACAGATCCTGCGAAATCAATCCCGGAAAAAGGCAGAATGTGTTATGTTTTCTTAAAGAAATTGACCACCGCCATCCGCAGCAACTGTAAAGCGGGGCGTTTCGTTTAGTTGAAATCCATTTTCGGAGAGGCTAGGAAGGGGAGTAAAGAGAAACAGCGAGAAAATCCGAGAGACAGAGAGAGCAAAATGTGTCAGTGTTTCTCCGTGAGCATCAAAACGAACTAGAAAAAAAAGGAAGAAAAAAAAACGGAGAGAAAAAAAAATTCTGTGGCCAAAAATCGCATTAGGGATTGTTGTGAGGATCCGCCAGATGGCTGCCAGCAAAGCAGAACATTTCAGCGGTTTGCAGCTCGCACACTGCGGACAAGGCTCTAGGGGGAGAGAGCAGATGGAAAAAGCCCATGACTTCAAAGAGAACCACCAAAAAATGACTCCCAACCAAATCACCTCAGTCCCTCGCCCCCACAGAAACACAAAGATAAAAGAGCCAGAGAGTGCGTGGAAACCTAAACCTGGACTCTGAAGTTTCTTCCTGCTCGCTTCCGAGGCAAAACAGAAAGGTTAGCGATCTATCTGGCAGTGTAGGCAGACAGAAGACCTTGAAGAGAACCTGCCTGGTGTCAGAAGAGCCAGATACGGACTCTGTGTTTGCATAGATAACAGAGGAGAGACACCAAAGAGGACAGAGCTGGGAGCGGAGAGGGAGGGAGCTGTATCGAAATTCCTCCGGCGTGGCAAACAAGGTATTGCCGAGGACATGTCGAGACCGGATTAACGAAAGGCTCACCTGACATCACAACTTCGCTAAGTCCATCCTCAGAGAGACGGCGAGAGAAAGAGAAAGGCAAAGAAAGAAAGAAAGTATCAAAGAAAACTTTTCTCTCCCCCCCCCCTTCCCCCCCCCCCCCCCCCCCGGCTTCAGACAGCAATCTCTCGTTGACGTAAATGCTGAGATGAGTTCAGAACGTTGGACAAACAGTGTCCCACGTTAAGGGGCCAGAGGAGGGGAGGAAGGGGAGGGGGGCGACTGAACACATGTACACCCATCTAGGACTATCATTTGAGATTCTAGGCCTTTGTCTCCAAAAGCTAGACCACAAGTGGAACCCATTAGCTGTGAGTCGGCTGCAGTCCCAGATCCTCAACGCCGACCCCTGCCGCCTGATGGACGATGCCAGACCTCAGGCAGAACTGAGTGATGAGCGCTTAGCAATTGAGATTTAACAATAGCGCAAAAGACCAGGTATTGGGCAAAGTGGGCCTGCCAGCCAAATGATAGGGCTGAGGAAGCCAAACACTGAGTTTTGTGGTTTGGGGAAGAAGGTAGCAGAGAGGAACACAGCAGGGACAATATGTAGGCTGAGGCCTGGGTCCAGATCCGGCCTTGGCCCTTTGTTTAATGCCTCCCTCTCCCTCTCCCTCTCCCTCTCCCTCTCCCTCTCCCTCTCCCTCTCCCTCTCCCTCTCCCTCTCCCTCTCCCTCTCCCTCTCCCTCTCCCTCTCCCTCTCCCTCTCCCTCTCCCTCTCCCTCTCCCTCTCCCTCTCCCTCTCCCTCCCCCCTCCCCCTCCCCCCTCCCCCTCCCCCCTCCCCCTCCCCCCTCCCCCTCCCCCTCCCCCTCCCCCTCCCCCCTCCCCCCTCCCCCTCCCCCTCCCTCTCCCTCTCTCTCTCTCTCTCTCTCTCTCTATCCCTGCCTTTCTGTCACACATTTAAAAATAAATCTTAAAGGAACAAAGAGGAACAATGGAGAAAGGACTGAACGTGACCTGAAAAAAACACTCTCCAGTCTCTCCAAAAAACACTCTCCAAAAACACTCTCAGGCTCCAAGTAGCCAATTGTATAGAACCCGAGCGGGGTTTAAGACTAACGCGATAATAAGATTCCCATTCAAGAGGTTCGGTAAGGCTCCTGATGTTTCGACAACACTACCAGTTGACAACAGCATCACAGAGAGAAATGAGAAGAGGCTCTTTCAGCAAACTGCCTGCCAGGGTAGCTGTGAGTTCAAACTGGAATGGAGCTGAAAGTTTTATGATGACTCTGAAAATCCATTCTGCCAGTGATGCAAGCCACCGAGAAAAAGAAGTGAGAGAGTGAGAGATGCGGGGGGGGAAAGAAAAGGGGGGAGAAATATGAGGAGTGCGTCAAAGAGGACTGTCTGGAGCAAAGGCAGCAGATACAACTTTTAATAATCTCCACAACCATCAGCATCGCTTATCTCGGCAAGAAGACCGCGTTGTGCAAGCTGTCAGGGTGTTTATCTGTTGAACACCTATACACACATGCGTGTACACACACACACACACAAACTGGCAGACATACACACACAACGATGCACGCACAATACACGTCCAATTGTATGAGACATAAACTCAAACACGGAAACATACACGAGGACACTCAACCAAAGACG
The DNA here is from genome assembly GCF_038355195.1 of Osmerus mordax. NCBI lineage: Eukaryota > Metazoa > Chordata > Actinopteri > Osmeriformes > Osmeridae > Osmerus > Osmerus mordax. Next base: position 10,618,527 of record NC_090070.1, on the reverse strand, counting down.
TGTTGACGTGACTGAAAAACACAGGCAAGCAGTGATGCACACACACACGGTTACACACACACACACAGTGTGTGTACATATAGTATAAACAGAGCTTAACAAACACACTTGGCGCGCGCGCACCCGCGCACACATTTTCACCCGAGGCACACCGCAGCAGAATCTCTCCTCTAATAACAGGATTCATTGAAGCATAATTGAAAATGACTTTGGAGAATTGGCACATTAGGTTGAGGGAGATATTTGCAGGTGTTCTGGGGCGGAGCGCGGTGAGTCGTCAGTAAGAGGCAGAAGAGGAGGGGAGGAGAAAGTGAAGCGTGAACGAGTGATGGTAGCAAGAGAACATTTACAGACTTGAGTCCTATCTGGGAGAGATGTTTTCTCTCTCTCTTTCTCTATTTTACCTTCTCTTAACACTCGAGGTGACCTCTGGAAATGACAAACAAGTCCAAAGAGAGAAAGAGAGAGAAGCAGAGGGAGTCGAAATACGAAAACACCCGACGCGTGAAACAAACTACAGAAAGAGAAAATGCGTCTGTTGGCGGAGCTTCTCCACCTCTGCCAGACTTCATGGCTCTGTGAAGGAGACGCACGCGTCGGCTAATAACAAAGATGTAAAAAAAAAAAACTACCTCGAGCGACCGTCGAGAACGCGTGTTCTTACACGGCGTAGAAGTAGAAAAGAAACCGAGAGAGCACATCCCCCCCCCCCCAAAAAAAACCTGTCATGTCGCAGGGACCTCGTCACATCAGTCTCTCACGCACAAACACACTGCCGACAAAGTGCTTCTGAGGACCGGGCCCTGGCTGAGGAGGAGAAAAAGCTGTTTTTAAGTGACGACATATGTCTCTCTGTCCTTCACACTGGGCGCCCCGTTCCTTATCCGATCACCGCTCACGCACCGTCATCTTTTTTTTCTTCTTGACTTTTCAGACCGTATCTTTAAATAAAGAAAGAAAATAGAAAAAAAAACGTATAAAAGTTTGAGTTTCCCCTGAAGGCGTGATTATTTTTGCATGAGACCGAGAAGGAAAGGAGTGCCTTTCAGGTCACGCAGACACAAAATCCTGCCAGTGACACGAGATTCCTCCTCCTCTTCATCCGCTGTCTCCGGGATCGCAGGGGGTAGGAGCTGACCCGAAAGATCCTGTGACTCATATCCCGGTCACCCCCCCCCCGTTCTTCCGTTCCGTCTCTTCCTCCCCCGTTGACACGGAGACCTAACCAAGGCAAAAACCCTCCTCGCCATTGATCACGGTTTCTTTTTTTCGGTGACCCGGAGCAATTCTCAATTAGGGAGTCAGTTGGCTGAGCGGTGAGGGAGTCGGGCTAGTAATCCGAAGGTTGCCAGTTCGATTCCCGGTCCATGCCAACTGACGTTGTGTCCTTGGGCAAGGCACTTCACCTACTTGCCTCGGGGGAATGTCCCTGTACTTACTGTAAGTCGCTCTGGATAAGAGCGTCTGCTAAATGACTAAATGTAAATCTGTGAGGGCAGGGTGCCTTCGTTCGTCGTTTTTCCAGCAGGTGGAAAACAAGCACAAATGGTTTCCATTCAGTATTGAAGGGGCTGCTGGATAGAGCAGGCTGCAGACGCTGGATTCAGGTAACACGCTGGGAGGTCCAGGCCTGTGCCCAGCATGGAGGGCCTGAGCCTGGGGGCCTACAGCCGGCATGGGTCTGGCCAGCACTGGAGCCTCTCTGGTGGGCTGTTAGGGACCGTAAGTGACACCTTGGGGTCAGTGGAGAACAGAGCGACAGCCAAGTGTGTGTGTGTGTGTGTGTGGGGGGGGGGGGATGGGTCGTCCACAAATGTGTGTTTGTGTGAGCGTGTGTCCATGCGGGGGGAGGGGGGGGGGCAGTGGGTGTGCACACAGGGTGTGTGTGTGTGTCAACGAGTGTGTGTTAGGGTGTGTGTGTGCTACAGGTGGAGGGAGTGCACAGATGTAGGGCAGGTCTCCTGTGGTCTGATCTCGGCCGAGGAGTGTAGGGGTTTGGATGTGTGAGAAGTGACGCCGTGTCAGTTGGGATTAGTATTCTGTGAACCAAGTGACCAAAGACGTTGTGTTTTGTTTATTGTCAATATGAATGATTGATAACAAGGAAATGTTAACTAATGAATATACAATGAATAATGAATTTTTCTTGTTTGTTTTTGGACATTTTGTTTCGTGATTTTTTGTGACTGTAGGTTTTCGCAATAAAAAAACGGCATTACCATCTCGAGTACCTTAAATTAGTTTTGTTTTTTCTTACTGTAAACAGACAGTTTGCACCTCCATATTTATTGTCAGTGCACTATGGTATAAGCCTTGAAGCAGTTTGCAAAAAGGTGTTAAGGATAAAGCTAGGGGGAGGAGGAGGGGGGGGGGTCAGCTGTGCTTACACGCATCACTTCCTCTAACCTGCCTAGTGGCATTCTGGGACAATTTAATAGTCAGCCTCACTTGATTCTGCCAACCTGCTCCAAGCCACAACGGTATTCATATATTCTCTTATTTCCTTATAGTGAGAAAAATCACACACAAAAAACAACTGTTTATGCAAGTAAGAAGAAATTGAATCATTTTTGTCTCTCTCTCTTTCTTCCACAATTGATAAACAGCGATGCTGGAGATGATGCGTTCGTTCTGGCCAGGTCTGGGTCACAAATGAATGATTTACACCGCGCCATAACTCAGTTTGATTTACCCTCGACGCATTATTTATGCACAATCCAACATTAAATCATTTTCCTCATTTCGCTGGTGGGTATAAATCAGTCAGGGAATGAACGGGACCCAAATATCATGGCCTAAATGGTCCTGCGTTGGCTTTCCCGGCAGATTTTTTAGGTTAAATAAGAGTAGCTAATAAAAGCGAGACCAAAATATTCAATGTCTCCGTCGGTGTGTGTGTGAAGGCTGTTTTCCTTTATTGCCCTGTGTCCTGCTGTGGGCGATTAAACGGACGGGTCCGCTGATTCCAAACACTCCATAGTGTGGGGACGTTGTGTGAGAGGAGGACCATCTTGTCTTCTTCCCTTTACAGTAATCTGTTGCTTGTCTCCCGTCCTGCTATAGCCTAAGTCGTTTCTGAAACCAGTTGTGGAGTTTATATCTGGCTCGTGAAGATGCCCGCTAAAATGTTTGAAGAAGAGAAGGGAAAAAAGAATAAATTAAAAATAAATAGAATAAATTTTACACACTTTAAATTAAATTTAAAGTGTAACCAAACTTCTGGCGAGGAGAGGCAGAGTAAGATGCCGTTTCAGGTCGTCGTTGGCAACGGGCAGCCCATAATCTCAATCTCAATGGATATGAGGCCTCAGCCTCAAGGTCCTCAATGAGTTTGCAGTTCTGCGGCGGGGGCAATCGGTAAGCGGAGCGACAAAACCCAACGGCACACCCCAGGGGAGCGTCTGATGAGAAATGTCACCTGAAACTATGATTTCATTCTCTGGTTATCTACTATATTCCAGAGATATTTTGTCAAGGTTATAAGTGTTTTATTAGGTTTCTTTGCTATATGGGACCCAATTACCACATGCTATGGATATTGCGGGGTGTTGTAATCAGTGGAAACACTGGCCAATCTGTTTAAAGATTCATTAATAGTAATACAAATTTTATAATACATTTCCACACCACAAACTATTATAAACTATATAAACGATGATGTCAGTAAAATCCAAGCTGTACATAACTTCTGTTGCCATTTGAGAAACACAACAATCTATTAGCTTAACATTGGCGCTGAAGTGGGAAATAATTTTGCTTTTATCACTGTCGCATCTGGCAGTTTGATGAGATTTTAACTTGATTACCGCCAAACGAAAATGAAAGGGTGAAAGAGAGAGAGAGACAGAGAGAGAGAGAGGGAGACACAGAGAGAGAGAGACAGATAGAGGGAGAAAGAGAGAGAGAGAACGTGAGAGAGACTTGAATCGCAATTGTTTTGAAACTCAATATTGCCCGCTGGGTACAAGAACTCCTGATGAAATTCTCCATTTACTATTATGACAGAAAGTAAATTAGCGGGCGCTTCAGGATATGAGGAGTCGGAAAAGCCCAAGAGTATGTAATTAAAAAGGTAAGAATTTAAATATTGTGAGAAAGGAGCAAAATAAATGACCTCTTTAATAATACAATGGGTGATTTATGTATCCAGCCTAGGGCAAAGAAGGAAGGAAAAAGTAGCCTGTGAGACCTACTAGAAATCCTTTACTGTAAATAAAATCCCCCATTTTTGTTGTATACCCGGCGTTTAAACAAAACATCGAAGACAAGCAAATTCGGAACAATAACTCAGCGGATAGAAGGACGAGCTGTTGACACACGGCTCCACTTGACGATCCTGCCTTTGAGCCCAGTCCAGACTGGAATCTGGTTATGAATAATGGAGACGTGGAATGTCTGTGCCCCGCTTGACTGACGCGTTTTGATCTTCGTAGTAAAAAGTCGCGGCGCCGCGACCACAACGGTATTCCTACGGCTTTTGGTGTTGAAGCAAAGGCACAACGATACCCCCGCAAATATCAACTACAAACTAAAGCCCAAATCTCGAGTCTCTGATCTCTGGATCCCCTTTCTTTCCCCACCACGACATCAGAGAAAAGTAACGTAGCGGGTCTCAAAAAGAAGACGAGAGCGCGAGAGAGGGGAGGAGGAGGAGTGGGGGGGGGGGGGGGAGTTCTGGAGTCGAATTTTGAAGTAAATTCCAAGTCCAATTGTAAAAGGTCAGAGACATCAGGTGGGTCTGTCTGGGAGAGGCAGGGCTTCTTATTATAGGCACTGACCTGTGAAATATCACACCGCCTATAAGCGTGCTCAGCAAAATGATGCAATTTGAAGGGATGTCACTCCTCACCCCTGGGTGACCTCGTCCTGGAACCCAGGGAGATGGATGGGGGGGGGGGGGGGGCAAGGGAGAAGGAGGAGGGAGTAAATGGCCCGGGGGTGCGGGACGTCTCAGAGCGGATTTCTCTCGTTCTGTCTGGAGCGGCCCCCTCCCTCTCTCTCTCTCTCTCTCCCCCGCACTCTCTCTCCCTCTCTCTCTGTCCTTTTTTATTTTCACTGCTTAGCGGGCGGACGTCTGACCACCGTCTCTTCCAACCGACACTGGGAGGGGGCTACCACGTCCAGGCTCTTCCCCCCTCCGCCTGCTGCAATCCTCGGCACCCCGTGGCGAGGGCTGGAGCTCAGCGGGCACCCTGGCTCGTCCATCCCCGCTCGCCCGGAAGCTCCCCAACATCCCTTGTGGGAACAGGACTGGAGTGCGACGGTGGGATCGTAGGTCTCCAGGAACGTACGTGATGACATCACGAGGCACTGTGCGTCGGGCGTGTGGGACGGGAGGCTGAAACCCGGCTTCCCGCACACCCGGCCGGCAGGGAGACCCTGTCAGGGTATGACTTCAGACAAACGTCCGGAGGTATGGAAAAACGTCCGAGTGGTGTTTTCCAAGGACACAAAAAAAAGACTAACCATTTAACCACCCAGAAAGGGTTTATGTCACCGTACACCACTCCGTAACAATACAGATATCAAGGGAGATCCACTTGTACTACTGCCGACAAAGAACGTCCCATCGTCTTAAGATTGCATACTACGTAATAGTCGACACTTTCACAAGTCAGGTCAATTATCCTCAATCGGCCACACAGAGCACCATTGAGAGGGTCGGGAACAGAGAAGTTGAGATGACGCATTTATTATCCGCTAGTCAAGCTTCTACACTCAAGGCAAGAATGAAAAGAACCAATTACACAAGATTAATTGCTGTCAGATGCACCATGGTTTGGGTGTGAAAGTGTGTACTAATGACCTGAGAGAACTGACAAAAGCTTTCGCCGTTCGCCCCGAATACGTTGCGGCGAAGAGCCTGACGTTGAACCGCATGTCAAAGATTCTGTGTGTTACCGCACCTCAGTGGAGAGTTTCATAGTTAGGTTGTGCATGGGGACTGAGAGAGGCCTATTCAAATGTATAACTACTGTTATATAATATACAGTAACAGTATCACAATGGATGAATTAATTATTTTGGGGTTTACAAGAAAAACAACAAAACAATCCGAATCTCAATGTGTTATTAAATATAATTGGTTGTTTCCATTTTGTGGGCACAGAGATTATTAGTATTATTATATATTCTGTGATTAATCTCTTACTGAGTCTTTACATGCAGTTGAGTCAGCCAGCTGTTTCTGACTGCACGTCCTTCTGGCTGATGGAGCCCTGTAGGCAGCAAGGTCTGTTTATGAATCCCACGTCTGTGGGATTCATAAACAGGGGGGGGCCACATATCAAATGTGTTGTAATTCCTACACGGTTCACCTGATTTGGATGTAAATACCCTGAAATTAAAGCTGAAAGTCTGCACTTAAAGCACATCTTGATTGTTTAATTTCAAATCCATTGTGGTGGTATACAGAGCCAAAATGATGAAAATTGTGTCCAAATATTTATGGACCTGACTGTATGTTTCTGAATCCTCTGAACTAAAGGTCTGAAGGGTCCTCCTGGAGAAAACGCCGGATTCTTCCTCAAGGTAACACGTCTTCGCAACCTGTTGGCGAAACTCTCAGAGCAATACACGGCTCCATAAAGTGTTTCCATAACTATTTATGTGTCGGTTTGGATAATGAATGCAGAGTAGCCACTCAATCGCCTGGGGGATTATGCTCGCAACACAAGACGAGACAGGAAGGAAAGTAAAGAAACTTTGAAGATGTGTTTTGTTTGCAAAGTTCAATTATTGTCGGCGGTAAATAGCTTCGGCGGTGTTTGGCTCACATCTTCCCCGCCTCCCATGGAGATTCTGAGGCTCCTTGCAATGTAAGTTTGCCGTACTGACTGGCCAGTTTCCTTTGTTTAAGGTCAGGGTGTTCATTAAAATTGACAGGGCAACTCAAAGATACTTGGATGCTGTCCGTAGCAGCCTTGACCTTTGAGGAAAGGCAGCATCTGGTTCGGTCTGCGTTGCCATTTCGACGGCGGATGACTCGGTCTCACCGGACACCTGCTATGTGATCAGAGCTGTGATCTTAATTACCAATTTTATGGACCGATAGACAGATGAATATACTGCGACAAGACACATTTCCCCTTTGTGTTTCAGATTAGTTGAGTCGGAGGGTGGAATTCATAAAAAGGATTCCGGTCTCTCTCTACCTCTCCCTGACCGAGGACGAGCAAGTGTTCCCCCTGGTGTCGCCACGGTTACTGCCACAAGTGACGCAAGGGGAAAGGAAGGGGAGAGAGGCGATGGAGGGAGGAGTTGGAGAGGGAGGGAAGGAAAATTCAGGTGAGGGAGGGAACGAACGAATGAATGAAAAAAGAACGATTGGAAGGTTAGGAAGGAGTGAAGGAAGGAAGGAAATAAAAATGGAAGGAAGCCTGAAGATTGGCTGCCTCTCCTCCCCCTACCGCAGCCCGTTCTGACGGCCCCTGTCACCTGGGCGAAGCGACTGGGACGGGCGCCACGGCCACCTCCCCCAGGCCGCCAACGCCTCCGGGTGTCTAACAGGAAGTCTGTTCACACCTCTTAATGACTGACGCTGATGGCAGCTCCAGATGCAGAGAATCACACCTGTCTGAACAGGGACTTCTTTCAGCTTTGGTTAGCGCGGTTATACGCAAACCCCCCCTTGTTTTCCTACCTTTGTTTATGAAGTGAGCGCGTTTGCAGCACCTGTTGAGGTGTTCATTAGTGTAATTGGGATATCATTATCGTTGCTTGTTAAGCAACACCTCCACCAGCATTGTTACAGGTTGGAATAGTCTTATGAAAGCTTCAAGCAAGGCACCTCTTGTTTTTTTGTTGTTGCTCAAGTTAGCAAGAATCGCAAGCGAGCAAGCAGATATAAAAAGCAACCCTCTCTAGATGAACCGTGTTTCCTGTGTTCTCAGAGAGAGAAGCTATGAGTGAGCATCGTTGTCAGTGACTATGAGATTCTGCTTCCACGACGTCAGCGAATGCGATGTCACAGAGAGGCCAGTACTTACCTCGACATTTACGTAAAGAGTGAAAACACAGCTACTCGCTTGTGTCCTTCAGTGATACAACCACACACAGCACGACGTGAAGCGGCTGAATGTCAGCAATGACTCGGTGTTATCACCTGCTGTCGGTGGAAAAACTCACTTTGCCGCCGAAAGTGTGAAAATCTCAGCCGTTCTCCTGTTTTCTTTTCTCGGGTTCTTCTCTGAAAGGCTATCACCTACCGACCCCTTATTGAAATACAAAGATTGAATACAGAGGCCCTAAATCATGCCCAGACACTTATTGTAGAGGCAGGCACATTGTAATACTATGGGAGAGGGAAAAGTTCTAATCAAGAGAATTGAAAGGAGCAAATACGAGATAGGATCAAATTCCGCCGAATGGTAAACAAACACCGCACTAAAACTAATGGAAACATGGGCATATGGTTTATAGTTTTGATTTGATGCAAATCTTGGAATACGAAATACATATTAGAAAAAATCTTGGTTCTCTCCCTCTCTTCTTTCTCTATGTACGTATACAATATCATATCTTCTTGCTCTGTTGCATCTCAGTTTTCTTTCTCTCTCTCTCTTTCATTCTATCTATTCTCCCACTCTGTTGGATCTTTCATTCCCTCCCTCCCTCCCCTCCCTCCCTCCCTCCCTCCCTCCCTCCCTCCCCTCCCTCCCTCCCTCCTCCCTCCCTCCCTCCCGGGTTCACTATCCTAGCACTCACAATCTGTTACCAAAATCAAAATGTATCTGCTGTCCCTCACACCCTAATCTCCCCCTCTTTCCTTTGTCTCCTCCTTCCTCATGCAGACTCTCATCCTCCCTCCCTCATCCTCCCTCTTATCCTCCCTCATCCTCCCTCATCCTCCCATCCCTGGCTCAGAATCTGAGTCATCCCTTCACACCGACAGGACACCGCTTTAAACATGTCGCTCTTCATCTGACTGAAGCTCTGCTTACACGGCCACGCTGGAGCTCTTTGTCTCTCTCTCTCTCTCTCTCTCCCTCTCTCTCTCTCTCTCTCTCTCTCTCTCTCTCTCTCCCTTTCTCTATCACTCTCACTCAATCTAATCTCACGAGATTCATTAAACTTTTATGCTGTTGACAAACACAATCGCTTGAAAGGACCCCTGGCTTGCGCCTCTGTCACTAGCAGAACAACCAAATACGAGAGAGAGAGAGAGAGAGAGAGATGAGAGAGAGAGAGAGAGAGAGAGAGAGAGAGAGAGAGAGAGAGAGAGAGAGAGAGAGAGAGGGAGAGGGAGTGCAAATACGGATCATTCGATTAGGAAGGAGAAAGCAGTACAGTAGCGGCGACTGGAACTGAAACATCTCGGCGGCGAAAGCCTCCGCGGACTTGCGGGTTTGTGTTCTCCCGTTCTCCCGTTCACCCGTTCACCCCGTACTCCTGTTCTCCCGTTCTACCGTTCTCCCGTTCTCCCATTCTACCGTTCTCCCGTTCTCCCGTTCCCTATTTCCTGTGTATTTTTAATGCCCTCCATGTTGGTGTCTACGTTGTTGTTGTTCATGCGTGTTCACATCCAGAGGAGGATGGTGTGCAGCGGAGTACGTGGCAGTGAAACAGTGTTCAGAACAACGGGCGTCACACCCAAACCATGTTCCCCTGGAGGGGGAGGCCTGCACCAGGAGGAGAGAGCGAGGGAGAGACAGGAGAAAGAGACAGAGAGAGAGAGAGAGAGAGGGAGGGAGGGAGGGAGAGAGAGGGAGGGAGATATGAGGAGTTGGAGGCGAAGGAGGGAGAGGCAGGAGGGAGAGAGAGAAAGAGGGCAAGAGAAAGAGGGAGAGAGAAAGAAGCAGAGAGAAAGAGGGAGAAAGAAAGAGAGAGAGAGAAAGAGTCCGAGAGACACAGAGAACGAGCGAGAAAGGTAGATGTGGAAGCAAGAGAGCGAGAGAGCGAGGGAGGGAGAGAGAGAGTGGAGGGAGCGTTCCTACCTCCACAGAGTGCTCTCGGTGACGCTGCCCAGGTGGAAGTCATACAGCTTGGTCAGGATGAGGATAACCTGAAAACAAAACATCATCATGCCTGTTACTACCATGGAGAGAGCTCAGTGCTAGAGCATTTGAGGGGTTCAAATCCCCCCCCCCTTGTTCGTCGCTTAGGAGGAAAGTGTCTGCCGAATGAACGTGTTACATTACTACAACACAGCGGACATGCCTGTTTACGAACGTGTCAGTGCAACACGTAGACATGGTACTGGGTCGGTACAGTACATCTTACCTCAATCTTCTTTATCTCCTGCGTGCATGGCTTGCATGGTGAAACACATGCATGGGTGGGAAACATCAAAAAGTACCCTGTTCTAAAACATGGTATGCATCAACAAGAGCAGGTGTCGGCTTAACTGTTTGGCATGTTGCGAATGCCAGCCTGTGTCTGTGTCCAGCTCCACGAAGGGGAACCTCTGCCAATGTTTGCTCGGTGTGTGTCTGTGTGTGTGTGCGTTTCACTTTGATATAGCCCCCCTGCCCCTCCCCTTTGATCCAGAATGCTGTGAAGGCCAGTATACGCTTGATCCCGCAGTTCATAGAGAGAGAGAGAGAGAGAGAGAGAAAGAGAGAGAGCGAGAGGCAGAGAGGCAGAGAGAGAGAGAGAGAGAGGCAGAGAGAGAAGAGAGAGAGAGAGAGAGAGAGAGAGAGAGAGAGAGAGAGAGGGGTGATGTGGACAGAATTAGAGAAAGAGGGAAAAAGAAAGAGAGGGAGAGTCAGGGGAGCTGATCTTTGACCACCCCCGCCGACCTACGGCGTGGAGCAAATCGCAAAAACAAGATGGCCGACCGCCCGCGGCCTGGCAGAGAGACTACACACACAGGTCGGCCACACACCAGCTGCTCTGATGGACCCAGCGAAACCCACACCGCTGAAGGGCCGAGCACGCACTGGACAGAAGCGGCGACAGCGACGGGGGGTCGTTTTCGAATAACTCCAAGCTTCTGCTGATTTGCACCGAAGGAGCACATTGGGCCCCGGAGACACAGATAAACGGAGGAGGGTTGACGACGACGGGGGGAATCAAAAACAAACGCCACGCACGCAGGGACGAGAGGAGATGAGGGTGCGCCGAGGAGAGGCAGGGGAGCCAGATGGTCGCGGTCTAGTTGGAGATTGACTTCCAGCCGGGGGTCACGGCGCGGACCCCGTCGACGGGCGCCGGGATCGGCTGAAGGAACGCCGGAGCACGGAACCCGCCTGGCGCGCTCGTCGCCCCTCGCACGGACGACCTCCTTTGGCGAGAGACGCTTGGTTTTGTTTTTTAATACAGCCATCGCATTTCATCCTCCCATGTTTATTTGCATGTTTTGCACCTCATCAGTAGTCTGTCCCCCCGTCCGTCCGTTCCCGCCCCCCCTCCCGCTGTTTAGGACGTATGCTTCCTTAAAAGGGCCAGACGAGCTGGACTTGAGTCACTTGGCTGCAAGCTGCTTGTGCGGGAAGCTGGCTGGCCTCGTGTGACAGTCGGAGCCGTGCAGGGAAACCAAACAGAACGCCAGTTGGTCCCCGTCCCCCGTCCCCCCCCTGTCCAGGCCAAACAGGCTTCCAGGCTCCAGGGGAGGTGGGAGGAGGGGGGGAGGCTGCCTGGCTGACCTCTGCAGCCCTGACGGGAGCCCCCTAGGCTGGCAGTCCTTCGGGAGCTGGTGGTGGGTTCTCTGATGGAGGGTGCGAGCCTCTGCTCCTCCCCCGAGGCTCCGGCAAGGAGGACCCGGGAAAAGCAGATGGTTTGGGCCAAGAAAGATTGCTTTGGCGGAGAGGGCAAAGTATGACGAAAAAAATAAAAGGAAAGAAAGAGAGAGCGAGAACGAGAGAGAGAGAGGGACAGAGAGGTGAAAATAGCTTGAATCTAGCTTTGCTGTTTACTGCAAATCTCTCGGTGTCCAGAGTGTGTGTTTGTGTGTGTGGTTGTGTTTAGGAGCGGTCTGGGGGTTAGCCTTCACGTGGAATTGAATGTTTTTATGTTTGGGGTGAGTCGCGTGTGAGTGACTGTGAGTGTGTGTGTGCACGTATGTGTTTACCCTTTGTGTTTGTGTGTGTGTGTGTCTGCACATGAGGGAGGGGCTTTGCAGCCGTGGGGTTATGCGTACTGTGAGGATGTGTGTGTGTGTGTGTGTGTGTGTGTTTGTATGGTAACAGACTGTTTGTGCAGACATGGGGTTTTATGCTGGGGACTGTGTGGGTGTGTGTGTGTGTGTGTGTGTGTGTGCATGGGGACAGACTGTGCAGACAGGGGGTTGTACGCTTGTGCATGTGCGTGTGTGACTGTGCGTGTGTGTGTGTGTGTGAGACTGTGCGTGTGCGTGTGTGTGTGTGTGAGACTGTGCGTGTGGTGTGTGTGTGCGTGGTGACAGATCCGTGTTGTCTCCTCCTGTGCTCGGGGCAGGAACAAGCAGACACGGAACAGCCGTCCCGCTCTGTGACAGTTGGAATTTGAAATTCGCATGGAATAACTGGGGCACCGGCTGAAAAGGGAGGGAGGACGATGGTCCTTGTCTGTTTGCGTTGCCTCATGGGGAATCGGAACTGTCCTGCTTATCTGACTGTAAACACTTGAGGTGAATGGATGAACCCCCGAGCCGGCGTCTGGTTAATAACACTTTCGAGTCCCCGCCGCTGTGCTCTGTCATGTTTGTTTGCTAACTGCACCGGTCCAAACATTGGCTGCCTCGTTCCTGTCGACAGACAACAGGAATGAATGCCAAACAGGCTGAGCGGGGTACACGCCCGGACCCTCAAAACTAGACCCATTTTTGCTTGATTTATTTATTAATTTGTTTAAGAACGGGTCGACTTCTTAGCTCACAGTTTGGATCGTCGGCCTTCACTGGCAATTTTTTAAGAAGGACACTTTTTTAAGCGTGTCCTCCCCTCTTCAAACACCCCAATTGACCGTGCAATTACCGCCAGAAAATGTCAATTCCACCGCAGCTCCACCTTCCACCCTTGTTGCCTTTGCAATTAACCAACTGTGGCGAAAAAACATATAACTAAATGTCCCACGTCCACAAAGACCAATTGGAGGTGCCAAACGCAATTTGGAACAGTGATTCAGCACGCGGTCAGCTAATGACGTCGCTAATGACTTTTCTGAGAAAACCTTGTCTGTCTCGTCTCCGGGGCGGGCGGGCGGTTGGGGCGGGCGGAGGTTTAATTGTATTAGCCCCTGCTGATTGGCCAGTGTCTAGCGCCTGGGTCAAGGCTGTGTGACCTGCACGATGCGCCCGAGTAAATTAACCGTGCTTTACGCCACTGAAGGCTTAATAAGAGTCTCTTAAGTCCCCGTTGAGAGGAGTGACGGAGGACAGAGGCGACCATGGGATGATCAAATAACTCCTCAAACTGCCCGCGTTTTGGGGAAGAGACCCTTGAAGAAATGATAGAGGTCCTTCCAGTCGGCTGCTTCCTGTCAGAAATACACGCGTCTTGAGAGGCGACACAGCCTGCAGTTGTGTCGAAAAACATTTGTCGCTAAAGCTGGTGGAATTCCACCAGGTAAATGTTTAACCCTTATCTCCAAGACAGGAGGCCAGGAGGAAGACTGTCCAGTACAGGACAAGTTGAGACCTATAATTATAGAGTGCGAGACAAAGCGCTCCTCTAATAACACGGGTGTCCAGTGTGATACACCGCACCGTCCAAGACAATGTCCAGCGTCCACATCCCACACACAAACACCCTCCTTTTAGCTCCGATTACTGCACCCCCCCGGACGCGACCAAACCGAGCCACACCCCAATCCCCGAAGAAGCAATCCCGAGGGGGGCCTGCGCGAAAAACATTTTCCGTGAAAAATTATCACGGAGCGCGGATGACAACAAAATGGCAGCCGATGCGAATCTTTATCCAAAAATGATTAAGCTCGCCTCCTGTGCCTTTCAGCCACGTGTCAACATCCAGGCAATTACTCACTCAAGTGGAGAAAGACCCCCTCTCCCCCCCCTCCCCTCCCACACCCCTAGCCCCTACCTCCCCCTGCCCAGTCCTTGTTTTATAAAAAAACTAGAAATCCGAGGGAGGGGGCTTGACGGCTCTATTCTGGAGGGTAAGCAGAGCGGAGGAAAACACAAACTCTTTTCATGTCACAAATCACTCTGACTGACGTCCAAGGCGGGCTAGGAGTGGAGCCGCTAATCTGTTCGCGAGCCTGCCTCGATTAGCAACGCCGTGTCTGAGTACGGTGGAGGTGCGGGTTTGATGTGTGCGCGCGTGCGCTCTGTGTGTTCCGCCGCCTTTCGGGTTCTGTGCCAGGACTGTGTGTATTTGTGGGTCTGTGTGTACAGTTGTGTGTCCTTATGCTCATTGGTGTGTTCTGTGTTTTTACTAGACTTACAAACCGAACAGGGACATCGGCTCTTTGAACAACAGAGTCCGTTTGTGGCGTGTTCATATTTGGATCCGTGGGGGAAATGGGCAAAGTCTCCCTCTCACGCTTGGGCACATGACCACACACACGTACGCACACACACGCATGTACATAGCGTTGTCGACAGAAAGACAGAAGCAGAGAGCCTTAAGCCATCTGCACATACGGGCCCAGTACAAACACTATATTGTCAAGACTCCGTATCGGGAGTCAGGTGGCTGAGCGGTGAGGGAATCGGGGCTAGTAATCCGAAGGTTGCCAGTTCGATTCCCGCCGTGCCAACTGACGTTGTGTCCTTGGGCAAGGCACTTCACCCCTACTTGCCTCGGGGGAATGTCCCTGTACTTACTGTAAGTCGCTCTGGATAAGAGCGTCTGCTAAATGACTAAATGTAATGTAAATGTAATGTATCCGTCAAGTGTCACGTACAGGAGGGGAGGGAGGGATGGACAAGAAGGGGGAGGAGGAGAAGGAGGAGGAGGAGAACAATCTCTGGGCCAGGGGTGGGGAACACAAGCCTTCAGTCAGCCAGGAGCTTGTTTCGGATCGAGAGGAAGAAAGTCAACCTGGGTGGTGTTGGTTGTTGAAGGAGGGCAGCGGGACACGTGTGTGCCATGCTAGCTGGTGAGCGAGTGACGCAGGGTGACATCCTATTCAAATTGTACACGAGGATGTACTTTGCTGCTTACAAAAACGCATATGTTGTCCTCTTTCACTCACACACACAGTGAAGGAGTGACAAAATCCTTTTGGCCTTCAACTGTCGTAAGCTGCGAGCCGTATCCCTCTGAAGACCTTGACTGATAACAGCAACACGAGAGACATGGCCAGACCCCGACAGTCCAAGGAGAGCCAACGCAGGGATCTTTTTGAACAGCCTTTTGAATCCTACATACAGAATATCTGCAGAGATGAATTCCAGTATTCGCAGCCCACTGTCGGTACGTTACTTGTTGAAGTGGAAGTTGGACCTGTACGTGGAGAGCTCCTCGCTGCAACGTAGCAGGGATGTTTCTCTGCTGCATCATGCCCTTCCACTCTCTCTATCTCCCCGGTGTGGCCTCGTCAGTCCCCTCCAATTTCTCCCTCTTCTCCCTCCCTCTCTCCCTCCATCTCTACCTTTGTTCTCTCCCTCTCTCTTCCCTCTCCCCCTCTCCCTTCTCCCCTCTCCCTCTCCCTCCCTCCCTCCCTCCCTCCCTCCCTCCCTCCCTCCCTCCCTCCCTCCCTCCCTCCTCCCTCCCTCCCTCCCTCCCTCCCTCCCTCTCTCTCTCTCTCTCTCTCTCTCTCTCTCTCTCTCTCTCTCTCCCTCTCTCCATCTCTACCTTTGTTCCCCTCCCTCCTTCTCTCCCTTTCCCTCCCTCCCTCTCTCCCCTCTCTCTCTCTCCCTCCATCTCTCCCTTTGTTCCCCTCCCTCCCTCTTTGTCTGTTCAGAGGAGAGTTAGAGTTATACACTACTTAGAGGATCGCTAATTAAAATCAATGTAAATGCACCGAATGCTCATCAAAGCGTAATGAGGGCTACTTATGGGTCTGAATTTTAATTAAATGCATCTGTGAAGTGTGGCAAGCAAAGTCGTCCCACCTATCGCAAGCCAGGCCACTCTAAAATCCAATCTCCATTCCATCAGTTTGCAAGAACGCAAAGTAAACACGGTCATGTTTGCTTTTACGCCTGAGAACAATCGCAATCCAGTATAGATGTGGCCTTTCACGTAAACAAAACTTGTTACCATGTCGCGTGATTATCTGTATTTAACTATTTTCTGGGTAGTCGTTTTAAAATCCTTCCATCACGAACCATTCCAGGCCATGCAGCTTCAGTGACCATGCCACAGCAGACTTCAGTGGTTACTATAGCAGCCAGAGGCAGCGTGAGTTCCGAGGAGGCCAAAGAGTAGCGGACATTTTGTCTCCGCGTATTTCGATTCCCCGCAGTATTCCGCCCCAGGATGGAATGGAAGGCCTGCGAGGGCTCATTCAGGGGTGAAGTGATGTGAAATTCTGTGATGTGAAAGGCTGACGTTCTCAAACCCCCCCCCCCCCCCCCACCCCCCCCCCCCCCCCCCCCCCCCGATGGTGGGGAAACCGTCAGCGCGCGGCGCAAGATGCCGAAGGAGGGTACTGTGGGCCTGTTTCACATTCAAAGTCCTGCATTTCAGGACTTATCAGCGTCTGGTTATGGGGGGGGGTAGGGGGGAGGCGGGGGGAGAATTCTAAAGAACACTCGGGGAAAGCACGCCGCACTGAAAAGGCTCCCGTCGTCACCGAAGAGGTGCACCCGCCGCTCAGTCTCTCTCCACCTGGGCCGCGTGTCACTTTTTGGCCACAGACGGGCGAGAGAGACGGAGAGAGACTTCCGGCTCCGCGCTCTCGCCCTTTCAACCCCTTCCCATGGTGCATCTGTCTCTCTCTCTCCGGCCCTCGAGTAACCCGAGCGAATCAAACGCTATCTGCCCGCCCCCGAGGATCACGGTGCTGCAGGGCCGAAGAGACCACACAGAGGGAGGGGGTGATGAAGCGGGGAGAGGAGGGAGGGGGAGAGGAGGAGGGGGAGAGGAGGAGGGGGAGATAAAGAGCAACTGGAGGAGAGAGGGGGAGAGGAGGAGGGGGAGAGGAGGAGGGGGAGATAAAGAGCAACTGGAGGAGAGAGGGGGAGAGGAGGAGGGGGAGATAAAGAGCAACTGGAGGGAGAGAGGGGGAGAGGAGGAGGGGGAGATAAAGAGCAACTGGAGGAGAGAGGGGGAGAGGAGGAGGGGGGAGAGGAGGAGGGGGAGATAAAGAGCAACTGGAGGAGAGAGGGGGAGAGAGAGAGGAGGGGGAGAGGAGGAGGGGGAGATAAGAGCAACTGGAGGAGAGAGGGGGAGAGGAGGAGGGGGAGATAAAGAGCAACTGGAGGAGAGAGGGGGAGAGGAGGAGGGGGAGATAAAGAGCAACTGGAGGAGAGAGGGGGAGAGGAGGAGGGGGGAGATAAAGAGCAACTGGAGGAGAGAGGGGGAGAGGAGGAGGGGGAGATAAAGAGCAACTGGAGGAGAGAGGGGGAGAGGAGGAGGGGGAGATAAAGAGCAACTGGAGGAGAGAGGGGGAGAGGAGGAGGGGGAGATAAAGAGCAACTGGAGGAGAGAGGGGGAGAGGAGGAGGGGGAGATAAAGAGCAACTGGAGGAGAGAGGGGGAGAGGAGGAGGGGGAGATAAAGAGCAACTGGAGGAGAGAGGGGGAGAGGAGGAGGGGGAGATAAAGAGCAACTGGAGGAGAGAGGGGGAGAGGATGGAGGGGGGAAATAAAGAGCAACTGGAGGAGAGAGGGGGAGAGGAGGAGGGGGAGATAAAGAGCAACTGGAGGAGAGAGGGGGAGAGGAGGAGGGGGAGATAAAGAGCAACTGGAGGAGAGAGGGGGAGAGGGGGGGGGGGCTTAGAGAGGGGGGGGTGAGGGAGAGATAAAAGCCAAGCAGACATGACAGGGCCTGGACACTGTCAGTTTCATATTATCTTGACTCGAAAGGAAGCAAGAGAAAGAGAGCGAGAGAGGAAAAGAGAGAGAGAGGGAGGGAGGTGAAAGGAGAGATAAGAGAGGGAGAGGGGACCAAAAAGGAAGAGAGGGAGAGAGAAAGAGAGAGAGAGAGGAGAGAGGAGAGAGAGAGATGGAAAGATGAAAACAGTCAGGGACTCCTTCTCTACTGTGATTGGGAAACCACAGACCCCTCATCTCTGTCTATGTGCTCCAAGTCACTGTGCCAACCTCATGGAGGGAGACGGGGCACAGGGAGACACGTGTCTCTAATTCCAAGATTTAGCAGGGATGTGGTCTGATCATAATCCATTAATACAGAGGCCTTGTCCTCCTGTGTCTCTCCTGCTGGGTACAGTGGTCTGATCCAATCCAGTGAGGGAGCGCTGGTAACTCCATGGATGACAAATCAAGGTTCCAACCAATCGATATGCTGAGGGTCTTGGTGGGATCTCTGTGGGTCTCTGGGAAGCCTTAGTTTCATTGGTTGTGGGGGAAAAAAAAATGTAATGAAGAAGCAGGTCAGAACCACTGACTACATCCTCGGGGACAAGTTAGACTAATGTAATCAAAGAAAGAAAGAAAGAAAGAAAGAAAGAAAGAAAGAAAGAAAGAAAGAATGAACGAAAGAAAGAAGGAAGAACGAAACAAAGAAAGAAGGAAAGAAAGAGAGAGAGCAGGGTAGGTATCCCAATCCTGTGTGGTCATTGCCAGATCTCCTCAGAGGTGAGGCGTTACGGAGACAGCAGGCCGGCTGATTCCGTCCTCAACCCTTAATGCCGGCTGATTCCGTCCTCAACCCTTAATTACGTTTTTCTCCACCGCGGTCTCCTGTCACTGGGAGGCAGACGGGCGGAGAGAGGGGGATGATGGGAACCAGGAAATGAAAAAAAAAAAAGGAGACTCTCCCGTCTGAAGTGTGCAGCGGCTGATAGCGTGTGGCAGGTTTGGTCGCGATGCCGAAGCCGTACTGGGAGGCAGCGGAGCCACCGTTAGATGCAATTAAAAATGCAATATGTTATGCTTTTAGAGGATGAGGGATAATGGCTTTGTCTCTGCAGGTGAGGAAGGGGGGGGGGGGGGGAGGGGGGGGGCAGGGGGGGGGGGTGGAGAAGGGGGGTGGAGGAACTACTTGCTGTCACCCGTCAACATTTTTGATCTATTGGCTCGCCGCGACGCAGGCCAACAATAGCGGCGTGCCGGTCTCCGGGGGGCGACCCGGGGTACGCTCGTCTGACAGGACGCTGTTGGGGATCAGGAAGGAAGAGGCGCCCGCCATCAAGCGCCAAAGCCGCTCATCCAGAACAGCTTCTGTTATTCACTGATGATATGATTGATTCGCTGTTTTGAGGAATGGTTTTAGGCAGTTGAAGGTGGTGGTTATATTTTTTTTCTTCCTTTACCCCATGTTCTCTGATTTATCTCTCTGGATAAACAATGTGAGGAAGAGGAAGACAGAGATAAGGAGAGAATGCAAGCGAGAGGGAGACAGATGCAGAGAGACGGAGAAAGTTAAAATAAAGGAATTATTTGTTCGGATTAAAACCGTGTTTACCACCATTTAGCTCAGTCTCTTCCTTTCCCTGACACCTTTTTTGTCTCTCATAAATTACTTCTTCTCCGTTGAAAAAATATTCCCACTGGCATAACCGTGAATTATTTAAATGCCAGAATGTTTTTATATCTAACACTAGATTTACAATTCAAAAAAGGCTCATTCAAGAGACCCGGCAGCAATTTAGCAAAACATTTGTGTGAATTGATTTTAAAATATTGGGGGAGAAAACAAGTCAAATGGTTTTGGTGTCAATCATCAGGATATTTTTTATGGAGCATAATAAAAGGGGAATGAAGGCATTACTGATACCAAAATCCACATAATAATCAGCTTTAATACTGAGCACAGCCTACAAAACTAGATACTTTGACTTTGATAGATTGAGATTCAGAGTTAAATTTCATTCAGACCTCAGTCTTGAAAGTTAAAAAATCTAGTTATAAAAAAGTCACAAATATACTGAACAATTGTTTTAACTGCCTGATCATGCCAGATGGGTGGGGTTGGCTTTCGTTTTCCAGGACCTGCCAAGCATTCAAGCAGAATTAAAACCTAGCTTTCTGCACTTCAAAAGGTGGGTTTGGAACAGGAATCCCCCCAGGTCCGCTCTGATTCCTCAAACAACAGAGGACACGGCGCTAGCGTTCTGACAAAGCCTGAACCCGGGCCTGCGTCGTCCGCTTGTGCCATCTCTCTCCATCCCCCTGCTCCAGCACGGGTCACTGGCACCAGGGGGCTGCTCCGGGTGCCAACGTTAGCCCGGCAAACAAACAGTGGATGCCATGTGTTCCGTGGCGTGATTCATCCTGACACAGGCATCCAGGGGCCTCACAGCCAGGGAACGGGTGGTGAGTCATAGCTGGGGGAGGCAGACAGGAAGGGAGACAAGAATGGAGACAGACAGACAGGAAGGGAGACAAGAATGGAGACAGGCAGACAGTAAGGGAGACAAGAATGGAGACAGACAGACAGGAAGGGAGACAAGAATGGAGACAGACAGACAGGAAGGGGAGACAAGAATGGAGACAGACAGACAGGAAGGGAGACAAGAATGGAGACAGACAGACAGGAAGACAGCGAGTCTGACAGGCTTCGAGGCCAACCGGAAGGCAGACAGGAAGATAGGAGCGGAAAAGCAGGGAGACAGACAGGCAGAGAAGGGCAGGGAGACAGACAGGCAGAGAAGGGCAGGGAGACAGACAGGCAGAGAAAGGCAGGGAGACAGACAGGCAGAGAAGGGCAGGGAGACAGACAGGCAGAGAAGGGCAGGGAGACAGACAGGCAGAGAAGGGCAGGGAGACAGACAGGCAGAGAAGGGCAGGGAGACAGACAGGCAGAGAAGGGCAGGGAGACAGACAGGCAGAGAAAGGCAGGGAGACAGACAGGCAGAGAAGGGCAGGGAGACAGACAGGCAGAGAAGGGCAGGGAGACAGACAGGCAGAGAAGGGCAGGGAGACAGACAGGCAGAGAAGGACAGGGAGACATGCGGGGAGGGAGGTGGAAAGAAGCTGACAGACAGACAGCTAATGTGGAAGGGGAAAGATGATGACTCATGGTACCAGGACGTCGTGATAAAAGGATGAACTACTCGTCATTTGCGACACAAGAACATGGACAGTGGTTAGAGCCCGCCCTTGCCCACCAGGCCCAGTTAACTGCGAGCCCCTGAGAGCGACTCTCTATAAACCAATTAGAGTTGGACGAGGTCACGGACTTCCAGGGAGAGAGATTAAAAAAAAAGGGTGTCCGTGTTCTAATTCTGACCATTACACTTTTCACTCAGCTCTGGGATCGAACGCCAGTAATAAGATGACGACAGTCTTCGCTCTGTTCTACTTATCTGAGAGTTCTTCTGTGTGTGTGTGTGTGTGTGTGTGTGTGTGTATGCCAGAGAGGAGAGGGAGAGAGAGACAGAGAAAGAGAGAGAGAGAGAGAGAGAGAGAGAGAGAGAGAGAGAGAGAGAGAGAGAGAGAGAGAGAGAGAGAGAGAGAGAGATGAGAGAGAGAGGAGAGAGAATCAAATGTGAGTTACCGCAATTACTGAAAGCCCAATGCATCAATTCACAAAGCAGTTTTATCTTACAGGACTGTGCCACAGACAAAAAAACACAAGTTTGTGAATGTATATATTTGCCATTCAGCAGCATAGAAGACGACCGACTTGAAAGAAGTGCAATAACTGGGTACTTTCAACACCATGTTAACCAAACGTCCTTGTATGTTCTACACCATTCAATGATGTCAATGATGTCTACTTTTATCACAAACAACCTTACCCCCGTTCCACTCATGTCTTTTTTTTTTATCCGTTCAATTCTTTGATTTAAAGAATAGCTGGCTTACACAACCTTTCATATACAGCAACGCAATCTTTGAATTTTCTTTGCAACTCAGACAAACCCGTACTATTAAGGTGTCGTAATATAGGTATTTTGTTGGCTCTAGTTGTCGGAAAAACATAATTTTCCTATTGAGACAGTGTACTGGGCCTATTAGGTGTCATTAAAGGATTGTATAGATGTGTATTTAAGGTGTTTAGATTCTCATGCGTGTGTGTCTGTGCATTTGCATGTATGTGTGCGTGCCTCAGTGATGTTCAACATGCTAGGCACATAGCTTAGGCTCATGGTGATCATTACAATGAGCCGCACATTTATTCTATCTGTCAGCCTCTCAGACGCAGGAGAAGCGCCCCGTGAATCGCTGATTTCTCAAGCCACAGTGGCGGGGTAGAGCGGGGAAGGTTTCCAGCGAGAAACGTGCGACAGGATAGGTGTGTTTGAATTTGACGAGGCGTCCTCCTGCTGTGGTTGCTGCCCAGAGAGAGAGACAGAAGTGATAGAGAGGGGCCGAGCGACTTAGAGAAAGGAGAGAGAGAGAGAGAGAGAGAGAGAGAGAGAGAGAGAGAGAGAGAGAGAGAGAGAGAGAGAGAGAGAGAGGAGAGAGAAGGCAAGCCAGGGAGGACATCCATTTCATCCGTTCCTCGAATGGCTCAACATCACTGAAATCCCTGGAATGTCAAACAAGACGTATGGCCTTTAAACGAGGAACCATTCTTTATTCACGCCGGCGTAAACAACAACCTCTCCTCTGCTTATTGCACAAGCTGATAAACAAGTAAGCCTACGGCTTGGTCTTCCTCACTGACTGGTCACGCACGTTTATGCTTTCTCACTCATTTCAGCAAACGTACCATCGCCCCCCTCCCCCCCCCCCTCCCCCCCCTCCCCCCCCCCCCCTCCCCCCTCCCCCCCCCCCAAAAAAAAGTTCCACGCCACAAAGTGCAGACTGCGACGAGGCAGCGTTCGGACCGCAGGGGCAGAGGAACGTACATGCTGTAGGGTTCTCCTGTTCTCGCCCTCGATGACAACGAAGATGAAGCTGATGTCCTGGAAGTTTCTCCACGCTGAAGTTTACCTCGACATGTCTGAGAAGCCATGACTACAAAATATGTAGGTGAACCAGTGCAGCTGGGTTAATGAAACCATCAGGGTTTTAACATGAGGTAGCGCATGTCAGGTGGAGCAGTTGGCGTCTCCATTGGTCCGGAGTTTCACAGAGGTTCAGGTCTGATAATGAGAAAGGAGATTACGAGGCCTATCTCTCTCCGCGGAGGGACACGCCGGCAGCACTCGGGTCAGGTGTAATTTGCCAGTGCAGAGGCTCACCGCCGGCTCAATTAGGACACCACTGCTGGGCTCTGTATCTCCACACCTTCACTCTCTCTCTCTCTCTCTCTCTCTCTCTCTCTCTCTCTCTCTCTCTCTCCTCTCTCTCTCTCTCTCTCTCTCTCTCTCTCTCTCTCTCTCTCTCTCTCTCTCTCTCTCTCTCTCTCTCTCTCTCCTCTCTCTCTCTCCTCTCTCTCTCTCTCTCTCTCTCTCTCTCTATTCCTATTTATCCTTGTCTTCCGTTTTCCTCCCATACCCCCTATTTCTGGCCTTCTCTACCACCTCTCCCTCTCCCCCCCAGCCCCCCACACACACACCCCCCAGACTCTTGTCTTGAGACCAGTCTACGGCCAAGTCAGAGTCTACACTCAATTAATGCTGGCACCCTGTCTTCAGAGCTGAAGCCCCACACAGCCTCATCGGCCGCTAGTAGAGAGGAAGGGGGCAGTGGAAGGGGTGGGGGGTGGGGGGGGGGTTACGGTCAGCCTGTCTGGCAGGGTGGGGAGATGGGAGGCACTGGTAGTCTTTGTGCTTGTTAGAGGGGGTGTCGTATGTCGATATAAACTGCTCTCTCTCTTTGCTCAGGAATTCTTCTGATCTTCCGAGCAGGAGCATAGGGGATTGAACTTGGATGTCTGGCTGTTTCTTTGGTGCTTAGGGTCACGATTTGAGACAGGATTAGGTGGATCTATGTAGCAGCGAGGTAGCACTTTGTATCCAGTGGTCCACGTGTGGGTTTGAAAAACATGATATATATTTCTGCTATTCGAGGGTGTATTTTGTAAGTCGTCAGCGCCCTCATCGGAACACATCCATCTCGCTCTCATCTCTCGTGTCCAGCGGGGACATTGTGTATCCATGCACCCCTTTTTCCCCCCCAATGAAAGCAGGGACAACAAAATGAATGTACACAGAGGAAATCAATTAAACAGAACCGCTGGACCGTGGAGGCACGGTGTGCTGCATGGTCCAAGATGTATTCTCTCTGACCATAATAAATAGAAACACTGAAACAATCTCCTCTCGAATCAATGCCTAATTTGCCTCGCTACTGCTGATAAAAAAATAATCTGCTGCTTCGCGGTTATTACCTGTATGTTGGGGAAGAAGGACCTGATATATTTGGAAGTTTTGCATTTAAAAACCTATTAGATCTGCATTATTTCTTTGTGTACTGACCCGGGATTCGGGTTGAATGTAGACAATCTTGCAATGCTTGCTGCAATATATCAACATCCTATCTGGTCGACTGTACCGAGTTAAGGGACATGGTGAGATATCATTGTGTTTTGCTGACCCTACGACTTCTGTGGCCTCAAGCTGAACCAAGCAAAACAACCCGGTTCTTCTTGATTGTGTTTTCGCCTGGCATCTGACTGCCCACTGAAACAGATCGCTCCCACACAAACCCAACATCGGCTTTGCGAGACCAACACCAGCTGCCGTAGCCATATTATTCTCAGAGCCAAGCAAACCTGCAAGTTTAACATAATAAAGACTATAAAACTAAAATTGATATCAGGCTGCATGAAGGCATTTCCCCTTATTCCTGCGCAGTCTTCATAACGACTGTCCACTCCAGCACTCTGGGGTTATGGTTCCAGAAAACACTTTCAGGGAAGGAAACGAAACTAACCCTGCTAATTCTGTTAAAACCCTTTGGTAGGTCAATAAAAAATGGCCTCCGCCGTTGGCATGGTGACGTGGGCAAGTATCCCGCGTTGCTATTGTGAATTAAAGGGATTAAAATGGCAGTTTGCCCATCAAAGGAAAGCAGGCTCTAAAGTAGGGTAGGTGCACTGAAATGGTAACAGCTCTTAGGTTGAATCACACATGTACAGCATATGAATGTCGACCAACATTCATGCTTCTGTGCTCGATATACATTTTACAAAAGGTCCTTCCCCCCAATATAGTTTATGAGCATTAGCACTTATGGCATTGGAGAGAGGTTTAACACACCACAAATATTAATCATTACCACAAGCTGCCATTAGCCCATAAAATAGTTTAAAGGCAGTTAACAGGAAGTGGATGTGTTAACAATCTAGTAGGACTGCAAAGAATAGTTCCAGGGCTTAGGTGAAGGAGGGTGCAGGATACTTATGTCTCTCAGGAGGAGACAAAATGGGGCAGGTTCTGCTGACGGTTTGTAGATGTTTCTGACCTTTCAGATGCTTTTCCCCACACGTGGGATTCCGGTTCCCTCCCCCCTCAACCTACCATGCCGGGACAACATGCGGAGCTTCACAAACACACCAAAACATGGACGCCAAACAAAGGCAAACGCACACTGTCGTCTCCCTTGTCAGCTCTGTCGTCAACTGTGGGGACTACTGTAGGCGTCGCACCTGTCGTTTCTTATTCAAATCACACACCCACCACAACCACAACATCTCCAGCTCCATCATTTCTCCTGAAGGGATGATGTGGCTCGGGGGGCCGTTTGCTGACTCAGGTGCAGGGGCAAATATGGTGAGTTATTGGCGGATTACGCCCCCACGTCACTCAGTCCCAAACAATGATCCACTTTGTCAATCGTAATCCCACGCTCCTGTCAGCAGGGTGCCACGCAGGATGACACGGCGACCTCACGCCTCTGCTTATGGATACAACCTGGGGGACGCGTGTCACTGACGTGTGACAGCTGCACGCTCGCGCCTTCTTATTGGCCCGCGGATCCATACCAGCGACCCCCCAGCCTGACGGAGGAGGGATCAATGGTAGGCAGGAATTAGGAGGGCCTCGGATTGATTGAGTTTGGGTTTCGGGGAGTGGGAGGGGGGGGGGGTGGGGGGTGAAAAAATTAAAGAGACAAGAAAAAGAAAGAGGAGCAAGCTGTTGTTCCTGACTTTCATCAAAGAAGACGAAGGAAATATATTTGTGCGATTCAGTCAGGCTGCTGGACTGAGGGAAAGCCTGAGCAAATTCTTCTTCCTCCTGCTGATGCTCGGTCATTTCCATATGTCCCTCCAGTTCTGCCATCCATCCATCACACTGCACTCTGGGCCAGACAGCTGTCCAGAGCCGTGGCATATTCACAGTCCACCAGTCCATCAAATTACATCTAACACTGTAATTCTTCAGTCAAGCCAGAGATCACTAGAGGTGGAATTCCCTATCCGTGGTGTGTGTGTGTGTGGGGGGGGGGGTGTACACCGAGTGTGTATGGGTGTGTATGTTCGTGTGTGCTCTGGCATGAGAGAAAGCGCATTAGTGTAAACATCGCAGATTGTGTTTTCTTATCGGGGTGTGAGCCAACACAGCTCCAGAGAGTCAGAGGGTCATGGTTCTGTTTATACAACATGCCAAGCTCAATTAGGCCTTCCTGTGGTAGCGAGCTTGTTGGGTTAAGATGTGGCACAGTGTATTATTAACGACTCAAGAAACCCCACTATTTCCCACTGTTTACGCTATGACAGCCGAATAGTGATGAGTCCCTTCCTCCTGAATACTATGTGTGCTTCAGTAATAACGACAGATTAGCAGCAGTACGTATTTGACCAAAAACACACTTATTCCTTTTCTCTGAAACACACCCTCTTTTCCCCCGGTGATCTGCGCTGTATTATTTGAATACAGTGTAATTTCACTGTATTTTAGCTCTAAAGAATATACTCATTCAAATATCCGCCCATTCATGCTGCGCTTCCCTGAGGATTGAAGCTCTTCCTTCGACGCTGCCTATAAAGAGAAGCTGAACCCAAAGGGCTGTGACGCCTGGGAACGCCGTATGAAATCCAGGCCAACTGACCTTCACGAGTAAATGTTGTTTTTCCAGTTTTAAAATGAGAGTGAAATCAACCCTTAATACTTTAGGAGAGAGTCCTTTGTAAAAATACAATATTTTCTAGGCCACGTTTACCGGAAATTGAAGGGGGTTTCTTGACACCAGGCCCAGACACTACATTACATGACTCTCTATAATATATTTTTATTTAGTCATTTAGCAGGCGCTCTTATCCAGAGCGAAATACAGTAAGTACAGGGACATTCCCCCGAGGCAAGCAGGGTGAAGTGCCTTGCCCAGGGACACAACGTCATATGTCACGGGCCGGAATCGAACCGGCAACCTTGCCCGATTCCCTAACCGCTCAGCCATCTGACCCCTACAAGGGTTGGAGTGAAACAGGAACAATGAGCGAGTCTCAACCCAGGAAGCGACGCTCAGAGGCAAGGGGACTGACAGGAGACTGACAGCACATTAATGACTCAAAACAACCCCACAGGTACAGCAACACAAGCTTTCTCTCTCTCTCTCTCTCTCTCTCTCTCTCTCTCTCTCTCTCTCTCTCTCTCTCTCTCTCTCTCTCTCTCTCTCTCTCCATCTCTCTCCATCTCTCTCTCCATCTCTCTCTCCATCTCTCTCTCCATCTCTCTCTCCAAACACCCCTCCATTGTCCCCCATTTCTCCTTCTCCATCCCCATGTTCCGGTCATACCCTTTCGCTTGCCCGTTCTATAAAAGCCCCCCCCCACCATTACCTAACAAGTGGGTGCTAATGGGTCCCACGATACAACCATGTCATTTCCTGTAGAGCATATAGAAAAGGAGAAAACAAGAAAGAGAGAGAACATAACTGTGTGAAAGGCTTACAGCGGGCATGTTCGTTCCTCCCTCTCTGAGGTTTACCGCTGTTTCAGACAAGGGGAGATTTGAACGAGGCTTTGTTCTGTGGAGCCACGTGGTCTCCTCAGCCGGAGTATCTTGTTAACCCACTCAGAAGCTCAGAAGTGCACTTTATTTAATGTACGGGGGTGGCAACCTTCCAACATCTAGCGCCTTTTTGCATTATGGCAAAGCTTCACTCAAATCAGTCCTTATTACGTGCTCTCGGATCCTAACCCTCTCAGATGCTGTCATTACCCTGTGATCAACCCAGGATTGTTGTTATTCAGGACTGAAAAAGAAGAGGGTTTCTTTGTCATTCCAGATTCAAGGGATCTTAATGTCTGCCAATGTGGGGGTGAATCACCATAGACAAATTATTTGTGAGGCCGTTTTTTCCTCACTTTTTTTTCTTCGAAGTCTCAATTTGTCCACACGAGATGTGAGTAATAGACTTGCCAATTCTCATCAACAACAAAATGTTCAGTGTGTTCAAATTGAGCGAGGACAAAAATGGATAATGGATGGCGGCGTGACAATTTTTCCGACAATATGTTCAAATTGCTTAAAAATAACATAGTAGCGCTAGGCTATTTTCAAAAGGTGCACAAGTTTGCAGGGTAAAACTTCCAGATGGAACTGCTCGACTCTCCTGGCAGGGTGGCACCGAGTTTGACATCGGTGTGTAAAGGGGCACAGTGGCACTGAGCTTTGCACCGCAGACTCACAGCAAGAATGTCCTGGGTTCGAATCCCGCTTGGGCCACACTGTCGGGGGGGGCATGTTCTCCCTGAGGCCTGTTGGTGCTCATCTCCCGGGTCTTGTGGCTCTCGCCTTCTCTCCCGTTGTTTTCTCCACAAAGAACACCAAAACAAAAGCATGCAGAAGCCCGGATTTGCTCCCCAGCTGACATGGGCACTCGGAATGGCCCTGGTGGTGGTAATGGCTGCCCTCTGCTTCTCGTGGAGGTGGGATGATGGATGAGGGGGGGGAAACGCAGAGATCACATTTCTCTGATGGACACTCCTTCGTGTCCGTTTGTGTGTTCAGGTTTCAGCAGTCCCTGCACGGGTGGGTCACATTGTGAACCCGATAAATGTTTCGTCTTCTTCAAGTACCATTACCGCAAAGCCACAAAGCAGCAGTCTGGACAATGGAATGACATTAAATCTGAAACATTAGCAGTTAATTTCCTCTATTGCCAGTTGGTATACAAAACAACTCATGTTTAATATCTGCCTTCAGCACCAGACAATGTGTCAAGAAACAT
The DNA here is from genome assembly GCF_038355195.1 of Osmerus mordax. Classification (NCBI taxonomy): domain Eukaryota; kingdom Metazoa; phylum Chordata; class Actinopteri; order Osmeriformes; family Osmeridae; genus Osmerus; species Osmerus mordax. The sequence goes on along the minus strand of NC_090070.1, from coordinate 10,589,565 downwards.
AATGATTTCAAACCATTTCAAATGAATCTGAAATGCTCCAAAGCACGTCGACAAATGAGTGATATTTCAAATTGCTGGATAATTAACACACTTCAACTCAGGAGTTGAGGTAAATCTTAACCAAGAGTTAAAGGTTTGCAAGCGAGTTTCTTTGTACTTTATTCAAAAAAAAAAAAATCACAAGTTCCACAATACGACGTGCCGCCATGAACGTAACACGTGTTTGTAAACGTGTGTGTGTGTGTGTGTTCGGCGTATATGTCTGTGAAATAATAGTCATAAAGCAGCAAGCGTTTTCACCAATCTATTCTTTCTAATGTTTCATTAATGTGGGCTTGTGCCTGCAGGGGTTCCTGTTTTCCTGCGTTTTGTGCCACACTTCCACTCCAACATATCAATCATTCTCCCTGACTAATGGCAGGTCATCAACCAGAAACAGCCTCAATGCTGAACCTTCACCCGGGTTCCACGTTGATGGACTACTGATTTGAAGACCCGTAGCTTTACATGAGCAAAAATAATAACAATTTGAGCCGTTGTTATTACTGTTGGTGGTTTAGATGTTGTGGCTTCGAGACCTGGCGTTGAGCTCTCGATTTGTAGACGTAGCGCCAGTGGTTTGAAAGTGAATGATGAGAAGCAAAGCGGCTTCCGAGGTCATTGGTGTGTTTTGTCTGGTGATGCTGTCCTCTCACAACGCAAGGAGGATAATTAGGTAGCCATTACAGTATGGTTAAGTAACAGGACTAATACCTGACCAACTGTTGTCATTACTCTGTTGCCAACCCTTAGTTCTTTTTTTAATCATTTTTTTTTGCCATAAAGAAAGTCCACAGCAGACCCAACGTTCCTCTGCCAACTGACATTCCTCCAAGTCTCAGGCACGTAGCGATGAGCAGACTTCCATGGCAACGGAGCCATCCTGGTCATTTATTTCACTGGAAAACCCTCCCGTACTTCGATACCGGAACAACACCAAAGGGTGTTCTGCTGAAACCTCATTTTGGCACAGTTCCCTGGCCCAGTTCACGCTCCTGGTCCGAGGCTATGAAAACAGAACCAAGTTGAGGCTCTAACCTTGACCGGCGCAGGCACGGTGGGCGGCTGATGGAAGCACTGGGGAGTGTGCAAGGAAGGGGTTGTGAACCCACCCTCAAGTACTAAATGGATAATTCAACTCTATTCAATGCTAACACACTGCCAGGAGCAAAAGAGAGAGAGAGAGAGAGAGAGAGAGAGAGAGAGAGAGAGAGAGAGAGAGAGAGAGAGGCTTTATACCTCGCACCATCAACAACATAACAAGCTTCATTGGCTCTCGGACAAAGAAAACGAAATAGTTTGAGGTTTTTGGTTTGTATGACTCATTTCTTCACTTCTCTGCCTGTACTTCGACACAATTCATCATGTTGTGGCTGGTCTTTGCTCCCACATGCTTTTCACTGGAATGAGGCGTGCCATATGGTACCTCCCACCCCTCCCCACCCCTTTACAAAATAGTCTTCCGTCTCCAAATCTGTCTCTCGCCCCTGTACGTTTGGCCTGGATATTAATAGATGATAAAGTCTGTGAAAACACCTGGAAGGCTGGCCTCTTTATTAGCTGAGAAGTAAGAAACGAGAAACGAGTGGAGCATTATCGAGATAAATCTTACACGAGACAGATATGAAGGAGCCGCTACACAGCTCGCATAGACAGGTAGTTAAGAGAAATGAATTGTTCTCTGCATTATTAATGGTGGTGATCTCTGGGAAGAGGAATTGTTTATAAACTGCTACTCCTTCAGTGCTTAAATGAGGGAGGTCTCTTATCTCTGGGTCGCAGAGGCCATTGTGAGAGACGAAAAAAATTATATATATATAATTTACGTGAAACAAAGCATCGGCAAGCAAACAGTCACGAAGAACGTAGAATGCATCCTCCCACTTGTGGAGAATTAGGTACGATAGGATGATAGTAAGAATAACAACCTCTCCATCTTAAATTGAGCAAGAAAGTGCAGTTTGCATCTGGAAATAATGTGCACAGTACTGTAGTCCAGTGCTGCATGACACATTCAGCATGAGGTGTCATATGTGGAGAGGATCCCAAACAATCATACTGGGGGGAAAAATGTATAAATAAATAAAACCAACATAGCATGAGTGAATGTTGCCTTCTGACTTTCTATTATATAATTCTAGTTCAGCACTATCAGAAGTAAGAGACAGAATGAGAAAACAACTTCTCCATCCAGTCTTTCCTGATTCACAAAGGATTGCCGTCTTCCAACCAGAGATGAGTATTCAGCGCCTCCACATCATCCATTCTTACCCCAGGACCGAGACGGATTAGTCCCGCAATGCTGTTGTTACGTCGTTTGTTATCTTCCTCACAGACAAAATACGTTGTATATTGTGTGGGGGAAAAGAAACTCTCTTGCCAAGATATTTGCTGTACCTGAAGATGTCGTGCTTGGATCTAATAACTATTCATGACGCATGTGTAATTAATCCAAGACATTCAATAGTTAATTAATAGCCACAAGTAAAGACACTTTACTATATAATTTAGTCGGATTAGTGCTTTAGTTGTTTTTTCTACCATTTTAATAGTGTGTGATGGTGCCCTTTTACTAATGACCATTTGAAACCCCTTTTTCTATCACCATAAGGTATGCAGTCATGCTAATATCCTCAACACAGGCCGTCTGTGTCGCCTGCACGTTTTAAATGTCACTGATTTCCAAAACTGATAGCACGGCAGATAAAAGTGCTAATAACATTTAGCTGAACAAAGCCACCCGAACGTGAAAGCAGGATTTCACTGAAAGAGGAAGGATTGTTTCAACACAAAATTTCACCTTTGCTAGGTTTGCTCCGTTCAACCTCAAAAAAGACAACACATAAAACCCACCAGCATTGGAAGATTTTTGATAGCGACGCTTACTTTTTCAGTAAAGTCGACTGAAGGATAAAGACGGCTATAAGCCGTCTCACGTTGCTCATTAGGAGCAGGAGGAGCCTAGTGTTCTTCCAGACTAAGATAAACTACATCAGTTGTCAGACACCTGCTTTCCATGTCTGACAGCCAGAGACTAAAACAATCTGACAAAGTCAAGAGCAACTAGTCGGTACGACTGGTTGAAAAAAGGCAGTTAAAAAAAGCAACCGTCATCAATAGGAATAGGCCTACGCGGAATTGTAATGAGCGTCATCGTGTCACAAGTATGCAATTTTTTGGTGTGGAAATAGTGTGGGTTAGCCGTTTTATCTCAGGTAACAAACACTTGCAGAAGGCCGCTTGTTTTTCATTTCGATTTAGATGTGTGGGGTGCAACTGTCATTACAGCCTCTTTGCTGTTTTGGGATTTCAAGCAGCTTCCTTCAAATAACACTGTTCTTTAAATATCTTCTTTTTTTTTATTATTTTCTTCCCCGCAGCCAACATTGCTCTGGAATTCATTAGTTCTGTCTAGGCACACGCTCCCCTTGGTTGCTGGAGGTATAATTGTGGCTTGTCACTCAAGCTTGCACTAGTCCCGCTGGAGGTTTAAGAGATATGTTACCCCTCTGTCAGTTAGTCAATCAAATTGATCATTTTGATCTGGCTGTGTAGTCGTATAACAAAGATATGGGCTGCTTTTCCTGCCCTATGTTTATTAAATAAACTCCAGGAACCATTGAAATCCATTACAGTGCAGTTTAAAGGAAATTAATTAATTGATTTGCAACAACCTGATAGTAATTAGATTGTTGGGTCTTCACACATTACCACAGTCAGTCACTAAGAATGTCCTTCATGCTAATTCATAAGTGTAATATTGCATTTGTGTATGGGGAACTGGAACATACAAGAACCTTGCTTCTAATCTCCTCGAAAACCCAAGCAGTAAACAATGAGAGATTCCCCTGATATGTTCTCCCAAGCCATGAAGAAAGGTTGAATTTAGCCTCGGGCCAAGCTGTTAGTGCTTCCTGATCCATCTATTTGGCAACTAGCCCATGTTTGGGTAACCTCACATGAAGAGTGAGGAGAGAGGTTGTCGTGCCTCTTGCTGGACTGGCCTCACAATATTTCGTAATATTTCGTTTCACGTAAATGGTGCTGTAACAACATCGAGTCAAATTTAACTCTGAGTGGAATCAGGACATTTGGTGGTTTCAGGGAGAGTACAGCCCATGCAGTTGAGACAACTTGCATTCACCCGCCGCAAAATTGAATTTAGCTTGAATGTCAGCATGGCAATATGGGGGGGGGGGGGGAGGAGAAATAAATAACACAAGCGTGTCAACAGTGTTCACATCAAAAAAGAGCCTGCTGGTGAACAAGCTGACACAGATAACTAACCAAAACTAGCACACTATTCACTTATGTCATCCCATTATTCTGCATGTCAATTTCAGGACAGATCCCTAAATGAAGTGTCCCTAGAGGCTACAACTGTAGGAGTTCCATTCATGACTGTTTGTGTGAAACAATAATATAATTAATGTTAGCAACCCTTCATTGAAGAAAGGCTCTTGGGATGGTTCCAAGATAGTTGTTCTCGAATGGGGCTTTAGGATGCCAGTTCCCCCCAAAAAATCCCCCTTCCTCACCAGCTAAACCAGCTTGCAGTGTCATGAAACCTCTTTTGAGATAATTGCATCTGTCTTTCACCGGTACAAGAAATACCTGAGCATCCATCCAACCTCTATGTCCTTGAATGTGCGAGACTGTATATCCCTTTCTATTTCTCTGATCTTATTTAGCGAATCACTACACCTGTCTATTTTTAGCCAATGCTCTCAATTTCCTTAAACTTCCAGGCTCTCTCTCTCTCTATTTCTCTTTCTCTTCTTTTTCACCATCCAAAATGGTATATGCCTCCTTTTTTCCTACTCTGATCACATTCATCCAGCCTCCAGAAGAGAATCTCTATGCTCATTAACCTTTGTGCTCCGGTGTACCCTAGGGCTCCATTTCAGACCCTCCATCTACTCTCCCTCCACGCTCACCAGCTGGGCCTTCTCCCTGCATCCAGATGTAGAAAGTTCTTGAACTTCTTCAGCACATGTCCCCCTTTCTGTCTTTTATCCTTTTTTCTTCTCTTTCTGGTCGCTGTCCTTTGATGAAAAGGTTTCTATCATGCTGGTGGGAGACTCCTCCTTTCCCCCTCTGTCCACCACCTGAGGGTGTCCTTTAACGCTGCCATGTCCTCACGCGTTAAATCAAACGTACAATGTGTCCTCGCCAAGCAGTTTCTCCCATACCTCCTTCTTTTGTCATTCTCACAGAGGGGAATCTCACACCGATGCATTAAATATCCCCGAATCTCCTTCAGAGTTCAAAATGACTTTGTGATGAACGGCAGCCTCTAAGTAGAAACTTCGTAGAGATATTTTCTGTCAGTGTGCACAAACACATCAAGGCACTGTGTGAAGCTTCAGCCAGTTCAAGAATATAATGCCTTTTCATGAAATATAATCTGACGGCAAGTTTGTTTGGTTCACTCTATCACCCTGTTTCAAGCTAAGGAAACTCAATCAATTAACATTAAGACTTATACAAGTCCTTTGAAGATAATATCAAACAGGGTTAGCAGTATGCCTCAGGCCTTGCACTCATAAACAGTTATTTAAAACCTCCAGACCAAAGGTAATTAAGTAGCTTTCTGAAACTAGAGAGAGCAAACCCCACTGTTATTGTTCCAGTGTTTCCTCTATGTTGATTGCGGCCCGCCACGTCTACATTTCTGCCGCCACGGTATCAGAAATAGGGCTGTACAAAAGGCCGTCTATCAGCAGTGATTGTTAGAGTGCATGTTGGAGAATAGCAGGGACACGCGCTTCACACGGCGAGCGGGCACGCGCGCCACTGGGCGTCCTTGAGAACTGTAAGTCGTATAAATTATGTTGTCAGTTCATTCAAGGCTGTTATTGTATTAGTCTATAGTTATTGCAAATGTAAATTAAGTTAACTGGTGATTTTCGTTGTTTGTATTCTTCACCTGCTAGCTAAATTGCATGTGGCTGTTGATTTAATAGCGATTGCTGAATGCCCTTGCTCACGTTTGTATTTTAGTTGCATTATTATGCTGAAGTAGTTACACTGCATTAAGATAATGTCATTAATAGTGGGTTTATTATTGTATTGTATTATTGTTATTATTTGCTATAGAATGCTTACCCTATATGTCAAGATCAAATTAAGCAGACAATGTACACGTTCTTTAAAGTGGCCTACCTTAATCGATAGGCTAGGCTACTGACGATTTACAATATGTTATTACGTCAATTATTAATTGGCAGCATTTATGCCATTTAGAACATACTTTATGAGTGTAAGGTGTGTCTTTATGTAGCCTAACCTTATTGCTTTAGGGGAAATAGGACGAAAATATGTCCAATATTACATTAGCTATTAGACAGTAGGGGAGCAGGGGTTGTTGTTCGGATAGACCTGCCCCTGTTGCTAAAAAAAAATCCTAAAGGAAACACTTCTGTTCTCACATGCTTCAGTTTCATCTATTCCCCTGGCTGCATCCACAAGAGATTTTTTTTCCACCCCCAACTTCCTGTCCAAAGTCGTCCCCAATATGGAGGGAGAAGGGAGCTTTGGAAACCATGCTGGTAGCATGCTAGCATTGTGTAGCGATGACATTTTCATACTCATTCCCATGGAAAAAGAGGTAATCCTTTGGATTTGGGGGGACAGATGGTGAGAGAGTTTACCACAGTTTGGTAAACTGTGGTAAACGGTAATGCATGGACTGATGTCCATGCATTACCGTGTTTCTGTTGGCGTTAGACAGACGTTGTGTGGGTACTAAACACAAATGCTCCGATTCTATCATCTCCCCCAGACACAGGCCATTTCTTTGCAGTGTATGTACATTTTTTTTTATCTGTCTACGATATCTTGTTGTTGTTCGCTGGGGAGATCTTCAGGATGCGTTCGTTAATGTGCTGGAGCGAGATGGCCAAACAGTGCAGGGACCTAACAAAGCCGATACAGCACTGCTGCCCACTGAAGTCTCGTTATCATGAAGTGACTAAACATTGCCTTGGGCTTGACTGTGAGAAGAGCAGTAATGAATCCATTACATCCCGTCCCCCCCTCCCCCCCCCCTCCCCCCCCCTCCCCCCCCTCCCAAAAAAAAAAAAAGTATTTCATGTTGCACTGGGAGAAAAACACAAACTGTTTCTGGTTGCACAAAAGAGATAAGAGGTTCCTCGAGTGTTAGACTGTGGATCATTTTATGGTGGTTGACAATAGACTGTATACTGTGATATTTCAAAAGCTAGGCTGATGAACCTGATGTATTACATTTTATACAACGATAAAATTGGGAAAAGAATTGTACTTTTTCAGTGTATCTTTAATCCCACATGTAGCGAACAAAGCCAAAGTACAATGCTAAAGTACACTACTAGCTTGTCTCAAGAACACTAGTGTTTTCTTGAATAATGCAATCTAACCACCTCAAAAACAATGTTTCTCTTTTGAAATTGTTGTATTATTTTCCTCACCATTTACTATTCAGTTGCTGCTATTCACCTTTCCATCTCCCTCTCTCTCTCTCTTTCTTTTTCTCTCCGTCATTCTTTATCTCTCGGGCTTCCTGGGCATCCTGCCCCCCCCCCTCCAAAAAAAAAGAAATAGTAAATTCTGGAAAACTAAACAAGGCCCTTCAGTTCTGATTGTCTTCAGTCCAAACCCTTCATCATCCTCTTCATCACAGAACACCTCTGCTAAAATCCGCACATTTTCCCCCCAACTGTTACACAATCTGCAACCATCAATACGTGCCTGGGGCGCAATCCAATTGTTTCTCTTCTCTCTCATCTTATCCCCAGACCTCACTCCCTCCACCCACCACAACCTCCTCCCCTGCCTCGCTCTCTCTCTCACTTCCCTACCTCCCTCTCGCTCTTTCTCTTTCTTGTTCCTCACTTTCTGATGATGATGCCGCCTCATCTCATAACCGCGGCGATGACTATTATTCACATTCTCCTGCCTGGAGAAGGATCGTTCCCTGCACCACTTTGTGGCAATTGTTCAACTGACTCCCGCTTGTCACCGGGTTAACTCTTTGTCGCCCGCGACTGTTCTCTCACAATCACCACACACAGTTTGTAAGATGGAAGAAAAAAACAACTTCCTGTTCTGTCGGTTTCCCTAACCTGTTAACGGAACGCTCAGCAGCTCGTGGAAATATTGATTCATGATGTAACTGTGAAGTACACCGAGTTCGAGAGTGTAAATGTCTCTGAATACTTGTTGACAACTGTTACCCTGTGCATTTGGCAGAAGGGGACACTCTACTGTGGAAACTCAGGGAGTTACAGAAATCCCGATGGACCTCTTGTAAATTTAATTACGTCTGGCTCTCACTCACAAACCTGGTGCAGGAACATTCCCCCCCCCCTCTTCACACTGTCTCACTGCAGTGCATTCTGGGATTTTATCTCTTCCTGGAGGAAGGCACAGATGGCAGATCTGAATGTACGTGTTTACAACTAAATGGGCCATGAACAAAGAGGGCTGACCTCTTGTGAGAGAGGACACATGTCCAAAAGGGGGAAAAACACGCATAACCTCGAATTTAACGGATTTGTTTTGAAAACACTCAAAGGGGTGCAGTACTGTCGGAAATACTGAATTTAATTTGACAAAATTGTCTTTTAATGTGGCTATTTCACTGCCGCTTGTTGTACGGGTGTTCTGCCTCTCAGTGCAGGCTTGGTTCATAGCTGGACATCATGTTCTGATCATCTAAGCAATTCCCCCTCCCAACTCTGCACTCTGCGGGAGAAACGACTCAAAGTGGACATGTGGACAACAAGCTGTGAGGTTTCTAATGTCATTGCAATTACTTCACATCCTAATGGAATCTGTCAAAATGCTTGTCAGCGCTGCTGTTTCATTGGCATATTCTCCAGCCGGGTGACACCAGTCACAATAAAACACTCGTTTGACGTGCCCTGACATTATCAATACCAGCCACCCTACCATGTACAAAAACTAGGCCTGACTCTCTAATTGCACGAGACCAAATGCAGCTGTGGAACACGCCTGACAGCCATGATAATGAGACCATGAGGCTGAACGCTTAAAGACGCAAGACTGTCGCTAATGCTAATCAACAGGCAACATGTATTGCATTATCAATTCATATAACACTAATTACAGCGATGTATGCACGACGCGCTGAAGGATAGGATCAGCTCATGCTTTCCTACGCACGGCACACACTCCAGCCAGTATCTCAAATGAATGTGAGTCATTTTGTTTCCGTGGTTTAATGGCGAACCCGATTAGCGTGACACCGGCATCTTGTACCCTGCGACCTGCGTTGCGCATCAACTGATGAAGGTGCTCATCTGAGATCTAACGCACGTGGACGGAATATCAGAATAGAGATCACCCCCCCCCCCCCCCCCCCCTTTAAATCAAGTGTTTTGAGGCGTTTTGCCAGGATTTACGTAACGTGCCACGTTGAGGGACGAACGATACCCGCTTACAGTACGTAGGCTGGGTGCGCAGTCAGAGCGTCTCTCTCTCTCTCTCTCTCTCTCTCTCTCTCTCTCTCTCTCTCTCTCTCTCTCTCTCTCTCTCTCTCTCTCTCTCTCCTCTCTCTCTCTCTCTCTCTCTCTCTTCTCTCTCTCTCTCTCTCTCTCTCTCTCTCGTTTGTGTAATTAGTGGTGATTGGGAGACAGAGCCTCATCTCCATCATTCAAACAGACACCAGGAAGTGCATCGCTGAGGTGTGTGGACGTTGTTGAACTCTGAAAACTGAAAGAGATCTAGTGGAAATAAACTTACCACAGTAATATGAGGAAATTACGTCCAATTACATCGCATCACAATAGAACTAAATTGCGAAATACCTTATGACTCACTTAAAGAGGGGAATTTGGGATGTATATTACAATACCACTTCATCCCTTTTTCAAGGACTCACAGTACTCCGAATCAAACGCATCCAGGAAGTAAAACCAGCACTATGTGACGTAGTGTTAGAGCCACAATAACACGCTCGCTAGCACTTCTGGGTAGTGAGATGCTCTTTCTACCCTACTTGGCAATTAACAAGAGAGGTCTGTTTGGGATGGGCCAATGTACTGTACAACGACAGGCTGTCTCTGTAGAGAACCAAACCGCCACACACACCCACACAGACATACAGTACACACACAGACACAGACAAACAGTACACACACGCACAATCCGGACTGTTAAAAAGTCTTAACTCATCTAGGAAACATTCTGGGCTCCAGTCTCCAAGGTCCCATCTCATATAGTCTCATTGGAACATGTCCAATGAAACAGAATCGAGAGAACGGGACCGAAAACCAACCGACGTCAAAAGTTCCTTAACTAGCAACTGCAACTGTAAGAACTTATGAATCAGCTGCCAATGCACCCTGGGAAAATTAATTCTGAGAGGGCAGATTTTCACCAGAAAACATTTGAGGAAATGTGCAGAAGATGTTGTTGGTTCCCGACCACTAGAATCCCCCCTAGTACAGTGCAAGAAAATATGTTTGTTTTTGTTTTTTTTTGGGGGGGGGTTCACAGGAAGGGCATGTGTCATGGGAAATGAAGCGTAGCGCACTGCGTAGTGTGGCACAGGAAATGACCCGTGTAATAGCCGATGTGACGAGAAGAGCCTCTGAAACGAGGGTGGCAGCACAGGCGGAGGACAAGGGGGGCAGAGTGAGGGGGGGCAGAGTGAGGGGAGGCAGAGAGAGGGGGGCAGAGTGAGGGGGGCAGAGTGAGGGGGGCAGAGTGAGGGAGGCAGAGTGAGGGGGGGCAGAGTGAGGGGGGCAGAGTGAGGGGGGCAGAGTGAAGGGGGCAGAGTGAGGGAGGCAGAGTGAGGGGGGCAGAGTGAGGGGGGCAGAGTGAGGGGGGCAGAGTGAGGGAGGCAGAGTGAGGGGGGCAGAGTGAGGGGGGCAGAGTGAGGGAGGCAGAGTGAGGGAGGCAGAGTGAGGGAGGCAGAGAGAGGGGGGCAGAGTGAGGGGGGCAGAGTGAGGGGGGCAGAGTGAGGGGGGCAGAGTGAGGGAGGCAGAGTGAGGGAGGCAGAGAGAGGGGGGCAGAGTGAGGGGGGCAGAGTGAGGGGGGCAGAGTGAGGGGGGCAGAGTGAGGGAGGCAGAGTGAGGGGGGCAGAGTGAGGGAGGCAGAGTGAGGGAGGCAGAGTGAGGGAGGCAGAGTGAGGGAGGCAGAGAGAGGGGGGCAGAGTGAGGGGGGCAGAGTGAGGGAGGCAGAGTGAGGGAGGCAGAGTGAGGGAGGCAGAGTGAGGGAGGCAGAGAGAGGGGGGCAGAGTGAGGGGGGGCAGAGTGAGGGGGGCAGAGTGAGGGAGGCAGAGTGAGGGAGGCAGAGTGAGGGAGGCAGAGTGAGGGAGGCAGAGAGAGGGGGGCAGAGTGAGGGGGGCAGAGTGAGGGGGGCAGAGTGAGGGGGGGGCTCCATGCCGCTCTTAAACTGTGAATCGATACACTTCAACCTCCAAAAACAGTTAGGGGAAGAAGAAATGAAGAAAAAAAAAATGATGTTGAAGGACACGGTAGTGGGAGAACAATCGCCCTCACAAAAGGCTGTAGATCAACCTTGGATTTGGTGTAATTGGGACATTTTCTAAAGGTTAACTCCTCCTGAAAACCCTCCTAGATGAATGTTTTCACTTGGGGACGGGGAGCCAATGCTTGTTATCAATACACCGTTGTTATTGGACTCATCCACTGCCCAGGTTTCCCAGAAGGCGGCAGGGTCAATACCACGCCTCGATTTATGTTTCAAGCCGGTCTGACGTAAACCTGAAAGCATTTCATCTGACTGATGAAATCGTGATTTCAATTTCCTTTGAAAAAGCGTGTGTACTGCAAATTGTATGAATGAGAGTTTACTTTGGTGAATATCGGGTAAGAATGAAAACATATGTAGATACATGATGAGGTAATATCATCGTTAATGGTACAGTATGATACAGTATGACCTCTACGACAGTGTATACTATAGTATCAACACGTTTACATTTACATTTAGCAGACGCTCTTATCCAGAGCGAGTTACAGTAAGTACAGGGACATTCCCCCGAAGGTGAAGTGCCTTGCCCAAGGACACAACATTATTTTGCACGACCGGGAAATCGAACCAGCAACCGTCTGATTACTAGCCCGATTCCCTAACCCCTCAGCCACCGGACTCCCTCTCTGACACCATCAATGAAGAACCAGAACAGGTTCCCTCTGTAAGTCAAAGCAAAACAAGAAATACACACGTGAAAAAGTTCAACTTCGGACGATTTCTCTTACACTTGTAGGGAGTCAAGCTTTAACACTATGTAGAACCAGACTGGAGGCTTAATGTAGACAACATGGCTGGTTAAGCATCTTCATGAAATCCATGGTGGGGGAGAGGATTATTTGACTGCAGCACTTCATACAGAACACGGCCATCTGCATACATCCACCACCTGTACATCTACTATATCTACATCTACTACAGCATACCTACATGTACATCTACTATATCTACATCTACTACAGCATACCTACATGTACATCTACTATATCTACATCTACTACAGCATACCTACATGTACATCTACTATATCTACATCTACTACAGCATACCTACATGTACATCTACTGAATCTACATCTACTACAGCATACCTACATGTACATCTACTATATCTACATTTAGTCATTTAGTCATTTATTTTAGCAGACGCTCTTATCCAGAGCGACTATATCTACATCTACTACATGTACATATGCTACATCTACCATATCTACATCTTCTACAAATACATCTACATATGCTGTATATCTACTTCATCTACATCTACAGTTCTTAACTCAGGCCTCAGCCCGACAAGCTGACTTGTTTCACAAGCCGGGCCATGAACTGCAAACACTCGGCACGCCACCATGCCGCCAGAAAAAGCAGAACATCCTCTATCTGCAGCTAGCTTTCATTTAATAACCCCATTTTCCTCTGATTCCTGTGGAATGCCAAATGCCATCCTTCTCCAAGCCCATTATGGAGGTCAGAGTTCCCCCTGCGAGGCTTCCAGGTGTCGGCAGATAAAACAGAGGGGAACCGGAATCCCACATCCTTTCCATCCCCCGAAAAAAAAAAAAAAAAAAACGCTAACAAGATCAGGGATTGAGTAGTCCACATTGTGCAGGAGAGGGAAAGGCCATTTCTGCAACTCGATTAATGACCATGGGCTTCTTTAGCTGGAGTGGAGAGAGACCCACCGACGGTTTTGACAACATGGGAGGCTGGGAGAGCTGACGGCTTTTCCTGGATTAATTTCAATAAAACAAGCCACGACACTGGACTTGTCTGGTTGGGCATGGGATCCATGACTCGATACAGCTAAATGTCACGGCAAGCTATTCTCAGAGCGTCTAGCTACCATGGTTTCTCATTTCTTTTTCGAATCTATATGATATTTAAATCTCGCCACATTTGTCTGGAGTATGTTTCAAAAGACGCACGCCGAAGCTATTGTTGGCACACTCTCGGGATGCCAGGGTTGTGCTTGCCTGCTCGCTGGACTATTTTGGGGGGAAAAAGGGAAGGAGAAGGGTGAAGATTTCTATCTCGTGCTTAATGAGCCCATGTGCCGGCGGTTATCTGATGAAGCCTTGTGTCCTTGTGAAATATTTAGATTTACCCGTTCACCTTGTACAGTCTTGCAGCTGCGCCCCCCCCCAAGGTGTTAACAAAGTGCGAGACGTAACATCAAAGTCCAGTGGAATCCGAGGGATTTTGTTTTGATGTGAATGGGAGCAGAGAGGGCAATCTGATTGACAAAGAGACGTTTCCTCCCCCTCTCTCTCTCTCTCTCTCTCTCTCTCTCTCTCTCTCTCTCTCTCTCTCTCTCTCTCTCTCTCTCTCTCTCTCTCTCTCTCTCTCTCTCCTCTCTCTCTCTCTCATACTCTCTCTCTCTCTCTCTCTCTCTCATACTCTCTCTCTCTCTCTCTCATACTTTCTCTCTCCCTCCCTGAATGTCATCTCTCTCTGGAGATGTCTCTGTTTATGAAGAGTTAGGCAGTGAAACCGGAGGCCCGGGTGAGTTTATCACATCCGTCGGCCTCCGACGACTTTTAATGAGATGCTGTAATTCAAAGGAAAGCTGGTGACACAAAACAATCAAAGTAGAGAGACTGTTCGGTTGGTCCCCATGGGGAAATATGGAGGGAGGGAGAGAGAGAGAGAGAGAGAGAGAGAGAGAGAGGAGAGAGAGAGAGAGAGAGAGAGAGAGAGAGAGAGAGAGAGAGAGAGAGAGAGAGAGAGACTGAAAAGAGAAAAAGAGAGACTGAAAAGAGAAAAGAGAGACTGAAAAGAGAAAGAGAGAGACTGAAAAGAGAAAGAGAGAGACTGAAAAGAGAAAGAGAGAGACTGAAAAAAGGGAGAGAGAAGGAGTAAGGGAGGGAGGGAGGGAGGGAAGGAGAGTGATGACCCGGTCCAAAGGAGCAAATTATCTTCTCTCCCGTCTTCCCTTTCATCAAATGTTTTAATCATGCCC
>NC_090070.1:10558812-10574863 GCF_038355195.1 Osmerus mordax | reverse complement strand
GCCCATCGCCTCAGAACATGGTGTGATATGAAAGACTGGGAGCCACTGTCTCAAAATGAGCATCTCGTTATGCACTTAATGAGGAGAGTTAGATGTTAGTGTTTGGACAAGAGTCTGGAATTGCGTCAGGTCATCGCCGTATGGCTCCCACTGTACTCATGTACGAGTCTGTATACTGAAGATATTTTAATTGCCATGGAAAACACGTACAGTATAATAAAAAGGCAGTGCTCTAAACATTAACTCAATACAGACACTGCATATCTTCAAAGTCTGTTACAATGCAATGCTAAGACAATAGATACTTTGAAAGGTCAGAGTGTGTGTGTGTGTGTGTGTTTGAAATAACAGTTTTACTTTGCTTCCAACTCCACTTCACTGGTTTTCATCATTGGTAAATGAACGCAGAGGAGAGGAAATTCAATTTTCTTATTTTTAAGACAAATGAAGCCGCTCTCTGAATTGGTTAATAGCTCATTATTTTATTTTGGCTTAATTCAATTTACAAGGTCAAATCAGCCAATTGAAGCTGCTCATCTATGAGCGAGTGCACCACTGAGCATGATGGGAAAAGAAAAACAAAATGGCAACCCAGGCGATTGAGTAACCTAGTCAACCGTGGTCAAACAGGCAGACGAGCTGAAAGAGACGACAAACTGAAATGGGACCTTCTTCAAAAGATCGATTGTGGAAAAAAAAGAAGAAAAACAACTCTGGAATGGAATGGATACTTTATAAGACATGATTAAAAACACATGTTCAGGTTGTCATTCATTTCTGAGAAACCAGCAGGAAGGCGGGAATGATTCAGATTGTATTAGCACAGCAGGCCAGCTTTTCACATGATAGGGTCCTCAAGTGGAAGTTACATTAGTCAATAAATACAGAGCTCAGCGGGGTCCCTTTAGAGCAAGAGTCAATGACAAACAAACAAGTGATACCTGGTGGGGGATCTGGCCCCTTAAGAACACTGCAAAGAGTAGACTGTTATCAAATCACCATGGAGACCGATTTATCTTCCACTCAGCCCATTGTGACCTGCCATCGTCAACATGAAAATTGAGTGTGACGCAGGCTGGAAAAACATTGTGATAGCAACCTAGCAACTCTCTTTCTTAAAAACATCGTGTTTCTTTGAAACTATAATTTCCTGTCTATGATTCTCAGAAATGTTTTCAGGAAACATTTCAGTAAAAATGATTTTGTTCATGTTCAGCCGGCCTATTATTAGGAAACATTGTTTAATACATTTTATTCACATACAGTGGCTCCAACTTTTATCCAACGACATACTAACAGTATGTATAGCAAGTGCAACGGATAGTCAAGAACATGACACTCAAAGTATAACAATATTTCAGCAGTTAAAGCTATCACATGTAGAGATAAAAAGCTTCTCTATTGAGTGAAACTGGCCATGGCAGAATGGAGAGTGGTGCACAGAGCCAGATTGAGAAGAGGCCACTGCCAGCTTTGTCTCTCCATCGAGCCAAGAATACTAATTGGCCTTTTAAAGGAACAGTCCAATCCTGGCAGAAATCTATTCGTTCTTGGAGTATATTCCGGATCGGCCTGTTTTTTTGTTGTCTGGGAAGGCTTTGCTCCTTTCGCCAAGTTGTCTACGGGGCGTACGAAGTTGTAGAGACATTGTGATCGCGACAATATTAAACACGTCCTGAGAACGGCGTGAAGGATAGCACCCGTGTCACGTTTCAGCCAAAGTTAAAGGTTGGACGAAGGCTAAAGGCTATCCATGTTTTGCATCTTTATCAGACCGACCTTTACAACCAATGTCTTTTATTCAAGACCGGGTGCAAGACTTGCGCTGGAGGCCTTGCAAGCGGCGTATATTAAAAGGGGCTTAGCTACAGTGGGGGGGGGGGGGGGGGGGGGGGGGGGGGAGAGAGAACATAGCGTGTGCACTTGTGATAAGGTTGTGAAGGACACACACACACGTCAGACCCATAGACAAATATACCCTCTTCCATTCCCCTTAATGAACGCTTCCTTCCTTGTATTAGGCTTCATGTGGCATTGGGGGGGGGGAATGGGGGGCATGGGGGGATGGGGGGGAGGCGGCTCGCTCTCACTGCGGGGTCTCTGGTACAATTAATGAAGTGATGACATTTTATATTTATTTAAACGTCATTAGGCTTCTACCCCTGAGGAGAGACATCCTGTCTTTGCTCTGGTCTCCCTGGGGAGCAATCGCTTTGTTTGGTCTCAATAACAAAAGGGGAAAAAATTTAATGCTGGAGCACAATTCTTGCCTATAAGAGTCCCCCATTCTCCCCCCCATCTCCCCCCCCCCCCCTCCACACCCGTCTAGTTTGTGTTCAGAATGGAAAAAAAACAGTAAACATATCGAACCCTAGGGAAACAGTGTTTATATGTTTAATTAAATTACAGGAGAGGACAAAAAAATATTAAGCTACAGGCAAAGCATTATGCCGTTTTTTAAGGCCTGGCTATTGTTGCGCAGGAACAATAGTACTGTGATAAAAGCAGTTCTCTTTGCATAGTTATCGTGGCTCCTCACACTGCCATTGTATGCACTGAGCAAGAGTAATTTCACTGGTCCACTTCATGGAATGCATGGTAGGTGAAAAAAAGTCTGGGATTTCAGAACGGTAAGACACAAGTAAAGTAAACTATTATTTTTGTGTACGTGTGTGTGTGGACCAACCAATGATCCTACTTTTAAACCAATGACTATCCTTCCATAGTGAATCCATAACGAGACAGAACTGTCTTTAGAAGCACACCCGAGTATCAATGCATTGTTCTGAATGAATCCTTTGACATAACATGCCCTGGGACTAATGAAAACGTGTTCTTTGAGTTCGCCCTATTTGCCACCCGCCAGCTGAAGCCTTGCGTGGCGCTGATACTGCCCCTCAGAAGGTCGTGAAAAACGAAACAAAAACGGGCACATTTTGCCTTCATTTGAAAACGCTAACGTGCCTCTTCTCACAGAACAGACAGATAAAGGAAGGGGGAGAAAAAAACACGGGCTGGAACACGACGTGAATCGACTCACTGATTCAGAAACGATGACCTTCTTCCACGCCGCGTAAGCGAGAATGGTGCTGAAACCGAGGAGGCGGGGGTACTTTTTGATGGCTGCATGAAAGGAGTTCAGTCATTAGTACAGAATTTCAGAACGGCTGGAGTGACAGAGTCGAGATGGGGTGACAGAGAGAGCCCGGCTGAGGTGTGAAATGCAAGTGGAGACTGACAAAAAAAAAATGACAGGAGCCATTGTCCAACTGTAGCCGGCTGAATAAGGAATCGGATTATTAATAAAAGTGGAACCGCGATCTCACGCTAGCCCCTTGATATGTTCCCCCCAATCCACTGACAAGAATGAAGGATATGTCAGATATCTTCTGAAGCAGAAAGTCAAGATATTGTGACATCTCAAAGCCTGATCCCGCTACCACACCCAAAACACTCTTACGATAGACAAACAATTCCCGAAATCCAAAAACACAACAGTAACATTATCGCAACATTCTCCTTCGTATCCTCCTGACCTCTCGTTCTCTCCCTGGAGGCCTTCGGGCAGGTGTAGTGGAGGTCAGTGGAGGTCAGGGGGTCAGAGCAGTGCTGTGAGCCCTGGCTACAGTGTGTGGGAGGTGGGGAGAGGGCCACCATGAGGCACTCAGTAACATGGATGGACTCTCGCATTACCGCAATATGTTTGTGTGGGTATGTGTGTGTGGTTATGTGTGTGTGTGGGTATGTGTGTATGTGTGGGTATGTGTGTATGTGTGGGTATGTGTGTGCATGGGTATGTGTGTGCGTGGCTGCATTTGGGTGTGTTTGTGTGGGTGTATCCGGATAGTATGATCGCATAGCATTGTGCCTGGAAACTGACAGTAACAATCCAGGTGCAATTCCCCTTGTTTCTTCCGTTTACAGGATAGAAAGCTTCTCATTTGAGGCGCTTGCATGTGGAATACATATATTTCTGGCTTTAAAGAAAGTCACGATGGCAGGCTGAGATCCCCGAGGGCAGCAGACGTTGGTGTTTCCCCAAACATCCTCTCTCTGACTGGGTTATGTAAAGATAGGTTTGGACGTTTCAGCAGCCTTGTTGAAGGAGAGTGAGAAGCAGACCCTTGATGAGTGTGTGTGGGGCCAGGTAGGGACATCAAAGGAGGAATGAGGCTTGGATGTACGCCAGCCTCTCTCTCCCCCTCTCCCTCTCCCTCTCCCTTTCCCTCTTTCTCTCTCTCCGTCTCCCTCTCTCCCTCCTTCTCTCTCTCTCTTTTTCTCTCTCTCCCCCTCTCTCCTCCTCTCTCTCCCTCTCCCTCCCTCCCTCCCTCTCCCTCTCTCTCTCTCACCACAGGAAGACCTTTTACTGGCATGGCTTGGGGAGCACAAGCACTCAGATGTAACCCCTCCGCTTCTCACAGGATTGTCTTCCCGCTCTCGCCATGTTTTCCCCCTCGTTGTATTGTCCTCTCTCGCTCTCTATCTCTCTCTGTCCCTCTCTCACTCTTTCATTTCTCTCTCTTGCCATCTTTTCTATTTCTCATCCTCTCAAACTTCTCCCCTATCTCTCTTTCTCTCAAATGTTCTGCGGGCCAACGAACGACGGGTGTGGCTTCAAAGCTGGGAGACAGCTCTGGGGCGGAAGGGATTGCTGGGTTCTCACATTAGAGCTGTGCATCATGATCGAGCATTTACCCTCCGATAAACAAGGGAACGGAAATCTAAGCTAGTAACATATATATATACATCTGAGTTATGTTTGACAAAAGGGAGATACAAAACGAGGAAAATGGTGAAGGAAAACACCACCAAAATAAATGTGACAGACTGTAGTTTGATAGTACATTCTCTATATATCCAAATAGGGTTGCTGATTGCAACTATGCAATCAAACCACAGTGGAAGATTCTTTTTTTTACAGCATTATTAACAAAACATGGTGGGATATGTGGTATTCTGGGCTGTAATTGTGTGATTGTGACACGTGCTGTCATTAAATGACCTTGCCCTTCTGAATGTGAAGTATAGCTCCAAAATAATTAAGCAGCGTCGAGTCATTAAGGGAGCAGGGTACCTTTATGCAAGAGAGGGAGGGTTTAATTGAGTTTGATACTGTGTCAAATAAACCTGGAAACCTGGAGGTCTCATTAATTAAAATGGTCAATTCATACGCTTCATCTGGCCTCCTCCCCCCTCAGAGCAGAGGAAGAGAAGCACAGAGAGGGAGAGACGGGACGGGGGGACGGGGGGAGAGAGAGAGAGAGAGAGAAGAGTGGAAGAGTATGGATGATCAGAAGAGCCCAGAAGAGAGTCCCCTGTGTTCGACTGACGCTAATTACTGGAGCAGTTCAAAACGACCTCTCTCCCTCTCCCGCTGGGTCTCTCCCTGCCTCCTGCCCCCAGCTGATGGCACACTGCCACAGGGTAGCAAACACGCCGCTGGTGATCCCACAGACTATCACCTCCAACAGGAGCCCTTAGTACAGCTAGAAATGACCATTAAGGGTTACAAGATGCCACTGGACTGCTACTCGGGCTAAATAGTAATGGAATAGTGTAGTATAGTGTAGTATATTGTAGTGTAGTGTAGTTTGGTATAGTGGTGAGTAAATTATGCTAGTATATAGTATAGTGGTGAAAAAAAGGTAGTATAGTGGTAAGTATGGCACATGATAGTATACTATAGTGTAGCATACTGTAGCATAGTACAGTAAAGGATGCAGCATGCCCCCTGCCTGTCGGTGACCGTGGCGATGCTACAGGACAACCAATCAGGATGCAGCTCTGCTCCACAGTAGATTTATGGTGACAGAGAGTGCCCACCCCTGGCAGCCTCAGAGAGAAATGAGCCTTAGAGGGTCAGCCAATCACACCGGCAGCCAAGCACATGCACCGGCTGTGATGGATGGAAGGATGGGTGGAGGGATGGATATATAGACGGAGGGATGAATGGATGAACGAATGAACCCACACTCTACTGTCTTCCCGTCGAACCAGGTTGGAGCATGAATGAACAGCAAGCGTGAGCGTGGACAGAGGTGCCAGTGTGCCCCCCCCCCCCATGCCGTCTTGCAGGCCCAGACATGTAAACACCACAGGCCTCGTTTTCCTGGCTGAAATATGACATTGTGTGGGCTGAACGTGTAGGTTTAATCACAGTGTAATGGTTGCTTCTAGGCAACTTGTGATGTTAGCTACTATTCCAGTGTATCCGATTATGAGGCGGGGGCGGGGGGGGTAGGGGGGGGGGGGGGGGGGGGGGGGGGGGGCTGACGAGCCCAAAAGGACTAATCTGGCAGACAACCGCGGGCAAGGTTGTGGATAAATCAAGCCTGCAAGGCCACATCATTTGTAGTGATAGACACTTTGAGTCCTTGTTTTGAAATAACTAATTTAGACTGAGACGACTCTGAGAGAGAGAAATAAAAATGGCTTTGAGCATGTTTTCTTTAATGTGCAGTATACGTCAGGTGAAATGAACCATCCATTCGGTCGAAGCACATCGCAGCGCATTTCAGAAAGTGCCGTTTTCCAACTGGCGGCTGAAATACGAGGGTCTGTGGAAACTGAAGAGGATGACTTCCTAGGATGGAAGAGGAAAGCGTCTGTTCCATTTCCCCATGACGGGAGGTAAACACCCTCCCCTCTCAAGGTCGGAACAAAGGAGAAAGCACACTTTGATGCGCACAGTGCATACTTCCGGCTGGGTCTCAAAAGCCCTGCCTCGTCTCCTCGCCCCCTCGCCCCCTCGCTTCCTCCTCCACACACACACACACACACACACACACATCACAAGAGACGCCAGGCTCTTTCCTTCTCCGCCAGTCCCCTCCAGAGCGCTTCCGAGAGGGAGGAGGAGAGGGGCTGGAGTCCTCGAGGGATTCAGCCATGGGAAGGGGACACTTGGAGGGGCTGTTGGGGGGGGGGGGGGGGTAAGGGAGGGGGGGGGAGAGGTGGAGCACCACATACTTGGACTTCACTTCCCGTCTGTCCTTGGGGAGATTTGAGTCCATCTGGGGACGCGGAGAGCGCAGCCAATTCACACGGATTTGTCCCCTTCAATTGGGGGGGAACATATGTTTCTGTTAATGCCCTTTTGGAGTGGTTTCCTGTGGCAGACGTGGGTTCCGAATGGGCCGACTTTTTGCATGTAAACTAAGATGAAGTGCTCCTAATATCCTTCTGAGCGTCACTCATTAAAAAAGGCACGGCTCAAAGTGATAAAGGCCTGATCATCTGATGGAATATCGCCTTGGCCTGAACAACAAGCCGATTCGTCAACAGGGGTTGTATGACGACCCCCCCCAAAAAAGTGCCATGGCACAGTGTGACCATTCGATGTTAACAGCGTCTGAGGCTGTGAGGATGCTGCGACCAGATACAAACGGGGAGAGACTGCGACACAGGGAGCCGAGACAGCCTCCTCGGCCTTGAGGCTCTCCTCCACAGTCCCTAATAGAGGCCGGGGAAAGATGAAGGCGGCGTAGCAGCGTGATGAGACTGGTCTCTCGTGGCTTCGAAACCAAGGGCCACCAGCAGCCGTGTGAGTGGAGAGGGGGGTGGGGGGAGGGAGGGAGGGAGGGAGGGAGGGAGGGAAAAAGAGAGGGCAAACTGCTTCAGGCGTGGAGCTGTCCGGCCTGTATCGAGCCAAAGCCTTTGCTCTCCCTCCATTTGAATAAACACGATTACTAAAAGGTCATAGAGGAGGTCGTGGGCAAGTCATCCATTTGGTCTCCTCCGCGTACGTGATTGGGGCTGACGTTTTAACGCCCCCCACCCCTCCCCACCCCGGATTTCTAGTCATCCTACCGACACAGAACCAGTCGGCACAGTGTCCGGGCTGTGAATGTAACCCTGCCATCTCGAGTGACAGAACTTTGCCACCACAGAGTGATGAGCCGGGGGCAGCGGAGGAAGGACGTGGAGTGTTTCGTTTAGTTTTCTTTTCTTTTAAAGATGGTGACTCGAGAGGTGCTGAACTTGAGAACCCCTCCCCCACCCACGCATGATGTTTGTGAACGTCATGCTCACACACACACACACACAGGCAGACGCGAGACCTGTACTTGAGATACATACATGATGGAGAGATAGGGAAAACATGAGGCCTGACAGACTCCAGTTGAGGATTAGAGAAAAACGCGACAGATATGAGATGAGTCTGGAATCCCCGAGGCTTTTCTTTGCTTCCACTCCACCTCCAATCAGATTCTTCTAAGTGCTTATTATCTCCTCCAGATATTAAGACGGCCGCTGCTTGTTCGTTGTCGGGGGCGACGGGGAGAGGGTGCGTTGTGCATTCCGTGTGCGGTCTGCTCCCTGATAGAAACACTTTTCACTCCGCTGAATGACTTCTCCCATGATGCCGCAGTGCAATGGAGCAGGAAATGATACTTGCCAGACTCCTGTATATTCAGATCTTTTCAAAATGGATTCCAAAGCCGACGAATCCCCCCCCCCCCCCCCTCCCCCCCAGCACACTGGCTCTAGTGAATAGTGTCTTTTTTGTCTCTTTGTTAACCACTTGACAAGAAAGTACGCTAGCTACCACGTAGCGGCTAATCTACAAGCTCTGCTGTAAAACATTGTGAGAAACGAGAAAGATAGATGCTTCACCTATAAGCGCAACATGACAAAACATATGAAGACAGAACTCCAGGGGGGGGGGGGGGGGGGGGGGGGGTTGTCTGTGCAGAAACATTTAACCCCCCTGTGTGTGTCAAGGATTGGTTTGACCCAGCCCTAACTGCACTCCCTACAGTCTCTGTCTGGTGTTTGTGTGGGTGGGTGGGTGGGTGAGAGGCAGGGAGGGAGAGGGGAAGGCTATGTTGCCGTGGCCTTTGAACTCTCGTAGACAACTCCAACACCCTTCAAGCTGCATGGAGCCTCACATATTATTGCAGTTGGCATGGCAATGAAACCCACAAAAATGAGATTTCTCCGGAACGCATATAAGTAGGAACGGCCATTAAATATGAGCAATGCTAAAATAAGGTATACAATTACTCATTGTTTTCCTCACTTTATGTGATGACTTGCCCTTTCTAAACCCTGGTTAAATATTGGCATGTTAGATGTGTTCCTATTCCAACAAAAATAGATATATATTTATTTTTGTATAAACTCATCTCTTTTCACCTTTTCTCTTTCACATACACACAGCCGTGGGCCTACGCAGTTCCAGTCAGTGACTACCAAGGCTTCTTCAACCAGTATACTAGTATTATCTCTCAGATACAGCCGGCTCCACAAGCGTTTTTCCATCTGACAAACCATGTCTCTCTGAATTCAATTAGGGCCAGGCAAACATTTTCCTGTGTGGCAAGTGAGCTGTGAAGACATGATGGTAACGAACAAGCTAGCTAAGCGGCTTCCTGAAGTGACTGAGGTGGCTATTTATGAAGAACTGGACTCGACACTGGTGCTGGTTCAGCAATGTACAATCATATTTAACGCCGGCCAAATCAGATACTGTATCCCTCTCCCTTTCTCTCACTCTGTCACACACACACACGCACTGTACAGACACACACACACACGTGCGCACACATAAAACTCTGTCTCAGTCCCTCCCACAGGTGTGGCCTCTCTCTTTCCCTCCACTCTGTCTCTTTGTCTCTCATCCTTCTCCTGTCCGCTGGCCCGTGCTGGTGTTCCTCAGGCAAAACACGCCCTCTAGTGACGGACGGGAGCACTTCCAGAAGGAGACGCCGGCGGGCGGGGGGTGCGCGCGCGTTCGTTTGTTGTGTGTGTCCGCGTGTGACCGTGCGTATTTGTGTGTGAGTATGAGCATCTGTGTGCGTACGTGTGTGCGTGTGTGTGTTTATGTGTGTGTGTGTGTGTGTGTGTGCCACCATCCGAGAGGCAGACTGCCACAGATCCAGACCCCCTGCCACCAGGAGTAAGAATCCTGTGAAACACGGACGGCGACGGCACTCCAGGTGGATGAAGAGCAGTGTTGTTAGGAGGAGGAGAGGAGTCAACATGACGATGGCTTTCCAAGGCACGCAACCGCCGCAGACGTGCCCTGCCTCCGATGAGGCTCAACGCGGCGCCGGCACACACACCAAACGCTGTTCACACACACACACACACACTCCGCACGCATAAACACACTCTGAACACACAGCAGCCTACACACACACACACACACCCCTCTCCCCTCGCACGCACAGAGAAGAGACAGCAGCTTGATTGAGCGCTTCTCCTGCGTGGAAAAAGCATGTTCATTTGTATTTAATCGTCACCGCTGCAATAATTACCCGAGGTTTGTCCTCCTCCTTTGCTGTGCTCCATCTTCCCAGAGGCCCAGATTACCCAGCCCCGGCCCCCTGCCTCCGTCTCCCCCCGGCCCGGTGATGTAGCGATGCCTTCACGGCCAGCCCAGCCTCGGCCGACGCCACTAATCATCTCCTACCAGCGGCTACACTGGCAACAACACTGTGTCGGCACTCTGCTCACTTAGCGCGCGAGGGGGACAGGACCAACGCGTCTCGAGACAATAAAAAAAAAGGGAGTCAGGTGGCTGAGCGGTGAGGGAAGCGGGCTAGTAATCTGAAGGTTGCCAGTTCGATTCCCGGTCGTGCCAAATGACGTTGTGTCCTTGGGCGAGGCACTTCACCCTACTTGCCTCGGGGGGTATGTCCCTGTACTTACTGTAAGTCGCTCTGGTAAATGACTAAATGTAAATGTAATGTAAAAAAAAGGGATCTATGGTCTCTTCCCGATTGTCATTCGTTGGGGTTTTGTGTGTGTGGGGGGGAGATTGTGTGTGTGACATTGTGCTACTCTGCAAGTGTGTAAGGGAACGTCCTTTAGGTAAACGTTCGTTAGTGAAATGTGAAGCCCCGTTGGTTACCCTGACCAGTTCTTACCTAAATGAGAAGGTCTCAAAAGGTAAATGATGTTAAATCATGTTCTGTGTTTTGTGCACACCGGTATGGGCCTCAAACCCTACCTTTCACTTGACAAGTCCAATAAAATACATGAGGTCTTCATACTGACAGCCCTAGAATCCGATAGGACTTTAATGAGATGTTCCATTGTAGATAAGTAATAGTGACAGTCCGAGCTCATTAAAAAAATGAATATTATCAATAATTCATACTTTATATAAGACCCCTTTCTTACACTGGGCATTACACAATGATGTATTTCTAACGCTAACCCTGACGGAGTTAGTCAGAGAGAGCGAGAGAGCGAGAGGGAGAGAGAAAGAGAGTGTCCAAGAGTGCACTCGCCATGTCATCTCCCATTCCCTTCCCAGCGATGAGTTTAAACTAAATGACCCCCGCGTCTGAGGATTACTGTAGCATCCCTAGCTGCTAGCGAGGTTAGCCTTCCCTGAGGAGGAAGAGGAAGAAGGGCATGAGAGAGACACAGCTCTGTTTTGGTTCTCCTGTGGTAAACAGTCGGCTACTGCTAAAATATACATTCCACAGCTGGTGCGAGATTCGCAGAGGTGACACTTGGACTGACACTCTTCAGCGTGAAATGTTTTTTTTTTCCCTTTTCAGTCGGGAGTTGGGACAGGGGCCGTGGCTGTCATCCGCTGTTGTTGTTTTCGAAGGCCGCGCCGCACACATCGTCCGCTGCCTGCAGCATAATGCCTGAGCGATCAGTGACAAACTCACATCTGCGGAATCCAAATAAGCTTCGCGGCGGGTGAACACCGCACAGCTTACGGTTGGCTGTGGTGTCTAGCCAAGGTTTATACTCTGAATGGAAAATTGTTAAAAAGGCGAGGAGGGAGGCGAGGAGGGAGCGGTGGGTAGGAAACTGGGAACAGTAAAGAGAGTCGATGTGTTGCTGTGTGCAGCTCAGTAGGCCACACTGCAGAACACTGCCGTGTTGTTGACGCAGGCTAAAAGGCAGCGTGTGTAAGCTGAAACACGTCAAATGTGTTGGACTAAGGTTTTTATTTAGTTACACGGCTGTTAGTACTCATTACTCAACATTACTGCGAGTTTGGTTCAATTCAGATGCCCCCAGACGTGCTGTGTTAACACTGCTATACAGGGGAATGACTAAGTGCCTCTGCACAATGTCTTTATTCGAGAACAGGTGGGCAAAAACATCTTTATTGGGTCAAAGAGAGGAGATTTAAGCTTCCTCGGATTTATGGATGAGTGAAACAGAGGGATGTTGTGAGCGCTGGCTTCTGCTTTGTCAGTGAAATGAGTCACAAAGCTGCTGACACCGCTAACTCAAGATGGCTTCACAAGTTTCCAGAGTGGCAGCTCACACACACACACACACACAGGCAAACCCGCTTACTGTACACACAATCAAACTTTCTGCCCGCACACATACTGGTCGCTGTCGTTTACGTGCTTGCATGTGTATGTCATGCATTGTATTACATTTAGTCATTTTAGTCATTTAGCAGCTGTATTCATTTAGTGTAATGTATTTATTTAGAAGACACTTAAAATAAGTGTCACCGAACCTGCAACCTTTTGGTCTGCAGTCAAACGCACCACTGAGCTTCCCCCAGTGACAGCAGAAGCAATCAGTCAGGCCTGGAAACCTCCAACTCTCTAACTGTGCGGCGGGACCAAAATGCAATATCCTCTTCCATCTTTATTGAGGTCTGCCAGACATCCAATAAGCACCCAGAGAGTCGCACCAGCCCAGCTGGGGGGTGCTCCGAGTGACTCCATCACAGGTAGAAACTGTTTTCCAGCGCCACTAGACAACGGCAGATGTGAGAGACTTGAGAGAGCAGTTAACAGAAACCCCTACAGGAGTGTTTCTGTTTCTGGATGGGAATCCGGAGAAGAGACAGTATCGTTTGGTCAGGATCTGTGTCAAGGCTCTGAACCTTCTGTGCCCAGGCCTGTTAGCCTCTCCCTTCCAAATGAAAAGAATGCTCTTTTTAAGAGCAGCGCGAATGAATAATTGATGCATATCTATGAACATGCTCTCTCTCTCGCCTCTCACTCGCTCTTCTCTCTCTGTTTTACAGATGAGTGTGGTTGTGTTATGTTACCAGTCTAGATGTCTCTACTCCGTTTATGGGGTGTCATTAAAATTTCAAAACGCAGTTCAGTGTAAAAGGGGGGTGGGGAGGGTGGGGGGGGGGTGAAAAGCAGAAGAATATAACAGCAAATAATAAACCGGGATCAATTTCGGCTTTTATTTAAAGTGAGCAAATATCATCCTCTGTGTTGGCAGAACGAAACACTGTCGTGGGATTATAACTTATTCAGAGGTTATTTTCATGGGGAAAGCTGCGCTGCTCTCTTCACACTGGAGAGAGACAGGCAGACAGGCAGACAGGCAGACAGGCAGACAGACAGGCAGACAGGCCGACAGACAGACAGACAGGCCGACAGACAGGCAGACAGGCAGACAGACAGACAGGCAGACAGACAGACAGACAGACAGACAGACAGGCAGACAGACAGGCAGACAGACAGGCAGACAGGCAGACAGGCAGACAGACAGAGTTCAAAGTCGACCGGTGGCCACAGGTCACTGCTCCCCCTCTCTCCAAGTGGAAAACCCGCCATCAGCATCATCGGCTCACCCCCATCCACTGTGAGTGAAAGATGCTTACACAATATGTTTGGTAATGGCCAATGTTACACAGCTTATTATCATTAAAATCTAAATGGGAATTGGAAAGAAAAAAAAAAATCTGATGAGAAGCGCGAGTAAAGTTAATGCGGCGTGGCCTTTTACGACCAGTCTAAGTTCTTTCTCCTAGATAAACCTCTAGATCATTTTAATTAGACAATATGTTAATTGACTGTGGGTCCTGGGGTATAATGTGTCAACATTAGCCTGCATCAACGGCTACCTCCTCCAAGCATGACACCATTCACCCCAGCCGAGTCAGAACGAGAGGAAAGAATCTGTGGTTACGTGTGATTAGGAGTGAGTGAATGAGTGTGTGTGTGTGTGTGTGTGTGTGAGTGTGAGAGAGAGAGAGAGAGTGAGAGAGAGAGAGAGAGAGAGAGGAGAGAGAGAGAGAGAGAGAGAGAGAGGGAGATAAAGGAATGGAGGAATGATGAGGAAAAGAAGAAACGCAGCAGGTCTCTTCACTCTCCTCAGACATTATTACTTACTCATATATCTCTTCCTCGCTATCCTTCCCCTGTCTCTCTCCCCCCCCCCCTCTCTCTCTCTCTCTCTGCACCTCTCCCCTGTGTGCTAGCATTAGAGAAATGCCAAGAGAGATTGACGTTACAAGGTATCCCACTCTGCCTCAAAAAGCAGTCAGATAACGTCAAGATGTGATGTGCCCAGGGGAGTCTTGGTCTAAAATGCCCTTCTTGCCTATCTGACCACAGCCTAAACTAGAGACTTCAACACACGCGAGGGAGATGGTGACCCCCCCCCCCCCACCACACACACACACCCCATGGGAAAGAGGCGTTAAATAGAATACAGATGAAACCAAATTGCATTTGACATTCTGTTTTATCAATGCAATTAACATACAGTCTCTCTCTTCTGCTACTTGCACACTATCGCACAGAGCCCATGAATGTCCCTCACCACAGACACACACGCACATGCACACACACACACACACACACACGTTAGGAACACCCTTGCCCTGCCGAATGGGATCAGTGGCCAAGCGTATGATTACACTCAAGTTGCTAGTCCTGGCTGCTGGAGACTTCCCCTACTGCTTCTTTCTCCTACCATGCCAATTGCACAGGAAGCGTAATGAGACCATTAGGACTGGGGGACGCTAGCTGCCTTTAAAGCCCGTCTTCCGGAGGCTAGCTCCAAGTATGCAGGAGCGCCGAGTTTCCGAGGCTTTTAGCGCTCTGCGATTCTTTCTTTCTTTCGCTTTGTTCTTTGCTCACAGCGGAAGGTGTCGCGAGTTCTGATTGGGCGAGTCGGGCTGCGGCATGGGGTTGAGTTCCAGTGTAGCGGAGGAGTCGCGCAGAGAAAATGCGTCGCTATCCAATCCTCAAGGCCTGTTATTACATCTCTTAGTGTTCACCTGTGTCCCACTCTATAGTTGTCGGGAGGGGGTGACTATTCTAACTGCAGAACAGCAAAAAGAATACCCAAGATGCAATAGCAGGAAAGGCTTACTTTGTGGCTTCCGGTGCTTCCGGAGGTTACTTCGTAAGCTGTTTGGCGAGCCCTGCGCATGTGCAACACCGTCTTCAAAACACACTCCTGTCTCTCCCCGTCAAAGAACTACATGACGAATAATATGGAGTCAGGATTAAGACACCTCACTCCAGCCAAGGACCACACACGTTCCAAAACACACATACGTAAGTACTCTCAATAAACACACGTGCACCCCAAACACACACACACACACACAGACACACACACACAAGCACTCATGCCAGCTGAGACACAAAGCTCCATGACTGGGGAAGTTTGGACTGGCCCCAGCTTAAAGTCAAACTGGAATCGCGGCCAAGACGTTTGCTCTGGGGGGGGGGGGGGAGTCAAGATGAATCCTCCTTTGACGTTGGCGGCACGTGGCTTCCTGCCACCGAACTACACTTCCACGGTGAGGGAAAAGGCCCGGGAAACAATTTGTAAACACTAATTAGAAGAAGATGGGCGGAGGAACGCGAGGAGGGAAAAGTGAGAGAGAGAGAGTGAGAGAGAGTCCTCTGGACGACTTTATTATTTATGACATCCCCTTTCCACATGCTCCTACCACAGTAGCGATAGCAGCGAGCGGCTAGCTAAAAGACAGCTCTATAATCCATTAGCATCACTAAATTAGTGGGGTTGCATGGGAGGGGGTTGCGAGAGACAAGCCCCCCTGTGTACAT
This sequence comes from Osmerus mordax, assembly GCF_038355195.1. Lineage (NCBI taxonomy): Eukaryota > Metazoa > Chordata > Actinopteri > Osmeriformes > Osmeridae > Osmerus > Osmerus mordax. Next base: position 10,559,096 of record NC_090070.1, on the reverse strand, counting down.
CCTAAATCACGTTTCCAGACGCCCGGAGCCCAACTTTGTTTACGCTGCCTGATCCGATTCCCATCGGATCGTGGCAGTGAGTGGTCGGAGAATAAGGTTGTACTGTACATGCATTTCGATGGCGATGAATACTCTGAGAGCACCCGTTTACATTACATTTAGTCATTTAGCAGACTATCCAGAGCGACTTACAGTAAATACATGGACATTCCCCCGAGGCAAGTAGGGGGAAGTGTGCCCAAGAACACAACGTCATTTGTTTCGGGCAATATTATCTGCTCAGA
>NC_090070.1:10546312-10553812 GCF_038355195.1 Osmerus mordax | reverse complement strand
GTTGTCCGTCGCCTACTCCAAAATTTAGGTTGGTAACTCCGAGTCGGTTAGCTTCAAGTCGAATCTGTCTCAAACCTCTTGGTGCCTGGATCGGACCCTCGCGCGTATCCATCTGTAATTCCTCCTGGTGTAGCAGAACTGGCGACGGACATGATGAGCAAGTTATCTCCGCTTTGACATTTAACAGGGTATTAGCGGACATCATCAGCAATACACACACATAAAAGTGCATGCCTGGGCAGCAACCAGCCCAAGTCTCCATCGCTGGTAGAGAACTAAGAGTATCCAACGATGGCAAACCTTATCGGACGACCCACCCCTCGTCAAGTCGTGAGATTTGTTATCGGTGCCCCGCTAGTTAGTCCGGTTATTTAAAGTGCTATTCAGCTAAACTATTCACGTTCAAGGTTCTGGTCGGGAGAGCCACCGCATCGGGGAGGAGCTGAATAGAAGCCAAGCTGCCGAGTGTGTGCGCCCGGAAGAGGGATGCAGGGAGAGATGGGAGCGAACGGGAGCGCGAGAGGGAGAGAGGGAGAGAGAGAGAGAGAGAGAGAGAGAGAGGGGGGGGGGGGGGGGGGAGAAAGAGATAGATACTTTTTTGATAGTACATAAAATCACTAGGCTATCACTAACGAATATTTCCACTAGACAAGATACTTGTTTTGGAGAGAAAAAAATATCAGGTTTCATGTCAATAATATAGCCTAATGAATAGCCTACTTTATTTTTGCGGGAATTTGGGGTATCCAAAATATTAACTTCATCCCGCATTTATCTCTGTCCTGTGTAATTTTTTAGGAGTGTTCATAGCCAAGTGAAGCTTAATTTGAAATCGAAGTTTTTTTATTAGGCTAATGTAACAGGCGCAGTGACACCTGAGACGAGTGCCAATTAGTGTACCATTAAGCCAAATCTGATAAAGTCAGACAATTAGTTGCTATACAAACAAAACAATTGCTAGCGCTGTTAAAGGTCCCTTAAAAAACTGCCCAGTGGTGCTGAAGATAAGCTCTGGATAAGAGCGTCTGCTAAATGACTAAATGTGAAGAGACAACTGATGATATATTAGCACAAACGCGCGTGTTTGCATGAGGACAGGAAACATATTTAGTTAAATGGCTTATTTGTTTAGCAAATTATGATTAATTTGTCAATTTTTCCATCAGTTTTTAACACAGTTCTGTTTATTCAAGACACCCTCACTCTAACCAAAAAGCGAGGGCGCTGCGTGGGGGTAATTCAATATGACGACATAAAGGTGACTGGTTAGGCGCGGGAGCAGTGCGCAGCATCACGAACTGAATGGATGGGAATAAAACGAGGCATACTGTGAAGGCAGCAGCGCCATGAAAGAAAGTCAGTTCAAGCGTCGTTAGAAAGAACAGAAAAGAAGAAATGGCACTTGGTGTTTGTCATCTGGGGTTAAAGATAGTGATGTTGCTCAATCTCCAAGGGATTCAAGGCATGTCTCAAAGTGTTTTGTGTTAATGACTTAGATTTAGTTTATTGAATCATCAACATGACAAACATTTTTCTGGAATCTACACTAGTTTGGGTCAGGTCTGCGTATAGACTATAATGTCCATAGGGATAATGTCTTAATAGTCAATACATCAACATTTAACAGGAGGGGAAAGATTTGTGTAGGGACGTGATTTAATTATTTTCTGAATGATTACGATAACCCTAATGAGATTTAAATGAAATTGAATGTAAATTCCTCATTCCAATGTCATAATAATGACATTCATCCATAACTGCCTCCCTATATCTTACTAATGAGGCGGAAGTGATGATTCCCTTTTACGAGCAAATCAAATTAAAAATCTCAAGTATATCAGTCTCCAAGATAGAAGAAAGATGCCACACAACCCTTTCATGGAATGCTGTCATTTGAGAAGCAGATGACCCCAGACTGTGACCTTTGTAAAGTACTCCGTAATCAGGATGGGCCAACATGGTCATGGTTGCGCTAATACGGATTAGCTGGTATTGTAATATGAATGGAGTTCTGTCAGTGGGTACTATATTTGTACAGTAACTGGTGGCAGGTCAGCGGTTCCACCTTTTTGTCATTACTTAAATTAATTTTTCCTGGGAGAGCCCTTGGGACCTCCCAAGCAGAACATGACAGCCTGCTTAGTATGTAAAATATGTGGCTGTAGCTTGCAGCTTAGGAGCAGTGCTTTGAAAGCCAATGAGTTTCCAATGGAGATGTGAGCCTTTTTTTTGAAGGCCATGAGATGTGTATACAGTATAATATGTAGAATATAGACAACATCAGTGGCTGTTAGATACTTATTTAAGACCATACTTATTAAGACACCAGGTGTGAACATCAGCAAATGTATGTGGAAATAATGTAATCATTTTCTCTCCCTCAAACCCCCAAAAATGCAGAAAACTTTGCTTTCGAGTTGATTTGATCTTGAAAATACTATCGCAACTTCACTTTGGAAGCATCTTCACAAGTAAACAATATCCCGGAAGATTATAAATCCGTTCTGTCCCCAGACACTATGCTCTTTAGATAAAAAAAAAAACTGCACATTTGTCCAGGGGCGTAGCCAGGACATTATTTCTGGGGGGGCCAGCTCTGGCCAGTCTTTTATTTGGGGTGGCATTTGATTGTCAAAAACTACTATTTTAAAACTCACACACTGCATCACTCAGAGCAGCAGTTTTCTAACGGTATCCAGTGGTTAGCTGCTAGTCTCCATTGAAGCGCTGTCAGAATGCAGGTACTTTGGTTTGTGTCTTGCGCTGTTGATGGGGGCGTGGCCCAACATGTCGCAAATATGGGGCTTGTAGCATAAGTGACAAATGGCAATATAATACGACTTTATAAAAAAAATACTAATGCATTTATTTCAGCTTTATACCGTTTCTGTCCAGGAAGGTTTAAAAAAAAAAAGATGGCCGGCAGGGTGGCCATTCTCTGACCAATGGTGGCCGTGGCCCCCCCTGACCACCACGTGGCCACGCCCCTTCATTTGTCCCTTGGCACAGTCATACCTACATTTAGTCATTTAGCAGACGCTCTTATCCAGAGCGACTTACAGTAAGTACAGGGACATTCCCCCGAGGCAAGTAGGGTGAAGTGCCTTGCCCAAGGACACAACGTCATCTGGCACGGGTGTGAATCGAACTGGCCGGGAATCGAACTGGCAACCTTCTGATTACAAGCCCGCTTCCCTAACCGCTCTGCCACCTGACTCCACAAACATTTACATTACATTTAGTCATTTAGCAGACGCTCTTATCCAGAGCGACTTACAGTAAGTACAGGGACATTCCCCCGAGGCAAGTAGGGTGAAGTGCCTTGCCCAAGGACACAATGTCAGTTGGCATGACCGGGAATCGAACTGGCAACCTTCAGATTACTAGCCCGATTCCCTCACCGCTCAGCCACCTGACTCCATACCTACATATATTCCTTCGGGGTACTTGTTATTTTACCTTATAAGCATGTTCAACAGCCTACTTGAAATGTTTTATTCATGGGGGCCATTTTCTTATGTAGTGCTAGACAAAATATTATATTTGAATTCTGTACTTGACAGAAGACATTCTTAGGACACACAAGAGAATATGGGAAGTACCTGCGCTCTACACTAAGCCTACATCAAATGTACCGTGTGTGTCAAGAGAGACACAATTGAAGGAAAAAAATTGCCAACTTAAAAGCCACTTGAGTTATAACAGTAAGAATCGACAGAGCTCAATTCAGAATCAGTCCTCTGGGAGTCAGGTGGCTGAGCGGTTAGGGAATCGGGCTAGTAATCTGAAGGCCGTGTCAAATGACGTTGTGTCCTTGGGCAAGGCACTTCACCTTACTTGCCTCGGGGGGAATGTCCCTGTACTTACTGTAAGTCACTCTGGATAAGAGCGTCTGCTAAATGACTAAATGTAAATCAAGTGAGAGTGTGCAAACACTCCAAATGTTTCCAATTCCTTTTGAAATACATAAAGAACAACATGAAAAACTAACATATGAACCCACACACTTTTCACCAAGTCTGTAAATAGGCTTTGCCACTTCTCAAGGGATACAGGCAGGGCCCGCCTTAGGCTATGTGGGACCCAAAGCAAGATTTGAGCTACAGGGGAGAGACATTGTAAAACACTCTGCCACCACCACAAGTTCTCTCCCCACACACACACACACACACACACTCACACACACACACACACACACACACACACACACACACACACACTCACACACACCAAAATCCTGGAGGCCTTCGGAATCTACTCGTGTCATGACAACATGTGACATTTGGAGGAGGCTCTTGTGGATTCACTGCCATGTCACAGAGAAAGGTCAGGAAGTGATGGAGAATCCTTCGACATGCAACTGTAATTGACCTTTTCTGGGGATAATGAGACTCAGATTGACTAACAGTACCCTGTGGACTGAGCTTGATGTACTCAACACTAAACTAACAGCACGGCAAAAAGGGGTTAAGACTAGATTTAGTTGGTTCATGGAGTACCGTAAGGGTAGGGGTTTGAGTGTGTGTGTGTCTGTGTGTGTGTGTCTGTGTTAATGTGACGCTCAACCTCAATAGGCCCCATTCATGTCTCCTCTTTGGTTGAATAAAGTGTTACGTTGAGCCTTGATTCAAAGTCTGCATGCCTGTGTGACTGTTGTTTGATTCTTCAACATAACATGACACAGAGAGTGTGAATGGAATGATTGCTTTCTGAAATATTGCGTCTGAGAGACCATAACGAGTTTGAGCCAAGTTGTAGCGTCAATTCTGAAATGTGTGTGATGTTTGCATATCAGTTTGTCCAATTCCATAATTAAACTTAAAGAAGCTCATACACTCCCACAAGCCAGGGACCTGAGAGAGAGATCTCTATTGATTTTCGTATTAATCCTAGGAACAGACAGTGTATGCAGTGATTCGATCCACTTATAGCTGACTCAGACACCAACTGTCCCACAGGTGTGCCTGCTAATGGCAGGTCTGGAACCTCTAAGTGTACAGAACGATATCTATCTTCTCACCTCAGGGTCTTCACACGCAGTTACTCTCCGAAAAGGCAGACTGCTGAATTTTAAGCAGTTTTTTTGGAGGCGAGGAAACCGTGCCCTTCTAAAGCAAACACAGCCTCTGTACCAATGGAATAGGGCTCTGAGGGGTTTAATGCTCTTGACATGAACTTGGATCTACCTACCCGACTTCTGCAGGACAAATATTCCCATCTGTGAGATGTCTAATTATCTTAACACTCCCGTTTTGGAATGAAATATTAGGGTCGTTAATCTTATGTCATGGGGTCCATCGATTTTCTATAAACCATCTCTATAAATCAATAACATGTTGTTTGTGTAAAGGCAGTGTGTGTGTGTCGGGTGGAATGTCCTGTTCTGTTTGCATATTGTGACACAAATATGTACACTATTATAGTTGAGGTTATGGTCGTTATCCTTGTGAATTTGCACAAATAAAATGGGCCTCCAAAGCCTCAGGTTATTCAAGGTTTCAAGGGCAATACCTTCAAAATAGCCACGAGACCGGATAGGATAACTGGTTTGACAGCTCCAATTCCATGACAAAAAGAGAGGACTACATTCTTTACACCACTTTTAAAGTGACGACTTTATCACACAAACGGCGTTGTCATCAGTCCTCCACTTTCTCCCTTAAGTTTAAAGACCTTAGAACCCCCCCCCCCTCCGTCCCCCCCCCCCCCCCCCCCAAAACAAAAACGGTGCCTCATTTTAGTGGGCGTTGAATAATTTATAGATCGCCGTTTGCGGAGTGGAACCTCTTCACAGTGACTGCGTCTCTCCAGCGTGCAGAGGCAGTCAAAACAAAGACACAGATACAGAGGGAAAAAAAACATTGGTAGGCTCCTAAACAAAACGACACAACACAAAGATCGCTAACGCTAAAACATGGCTGTTACCCAGCCTTATACGTTGGCCCCAAGTTTTGGGAGAGGCGGGTAGACTTCCCCAAATTAGAGTGTTTTACCTGGGGACGCTTAGCTGCTCACCTCTGTGGTTCCTCTTCTGGTTCACTCCAAACCAATGGTTCCAGGCGGTTGCTTAGTGTTTAAATACGGGAAGCAATTTCAACTAGCAGGAGGCTCTGAGACTTAGGCGGAGATTAAAGGAGTCATCACTCTAAGGAGAGGAAACGCTGGCAGACCTGTTGAATGGGAATTTCCATTTTCCAATTTTCTACCAACCTTAAACGTGTTTCACAGGCAAATTGATCTTAAAACTGCCCCATTAGAGAAGATGGGGATTCACTTGGCCAACAACAATTTGTATAAGCAGAGAGAGAATGTGTGTGTGTGTGTGTGTGAAACCAAGTGTGAGAGAAAGAGAAACAGAATGAAAGAGACAGAATGGGGGGGGGGGGGGGATCACTACAAAGAGTTAAGCACACTGTGGCTAGCTTTTGGAAAACAAGTCATGAAGGAAAAAAACTGGGAAAGCAGTTATGAAATCCATTGATATTCATATTAAAGTATAAATATTAATGGAAATGTGAAGCCAACTCGGCTCTCCCGGGTCTTGACGTTGAAATGTGGTCGGTTCGGTTTTTAATTGACATACCCTAATTCCAATGGCATCTTTAAAGGATGCAATGACTGCAACGTGATAGTGTAGGTATCCTACTGGCACAAACTGTCAGATCTGAAGCCATGATGGATCGTAATGCATTCTCGCCTGGATTTGACTCTTGGTTGATCAGTTCTTAGCTTGTCCCTTAGGGATGTTGGAAAGTATGCATAAATGACAAGGATAGATGTGACGATATATCATTATTAAAGTTTGAGTATGTGTCCTATTCAGCTCTCCATCCCTTCACCCTTTTTTAAATTCCTTTCTCCTATCTGTCGCCGTGGCGATGTCTTTCCTTCCCTACTCTCGCAGGCTAGCTGTTGAGTTAATTATCTCCTCTGTAAATGTATGTCAGGTGCTGTCTAGGTCTGGCTGTGGATGGTTCACCTTGCCCTCCAAGTGTAATTAGCGAGTTTGGATAGCTGCACTCTGATCCCTTGTTTATTCTGTGCCTCAACACTCCTCTACTTGACGCAAACCACTGTTTATCTATCTGGATGAATGAAGCCCTTATAGTTTATCTTTGAAGATTCTCCCATTCTCTTAACGGAACCTGCGAAAAAGACGTGGATTAGACTAGTCGTTGCGATCAGAACATTTGTATCGGCATATTCATAAATGTTTCGTAAATTGGCTGTCAAGTAGGCTACACCATGTTTAATGAGGCAAACGTATTATTATGAGCCATTCATAAACATATTTGAGCGTGCCTTGGGAAGTACAGCGATACTTTTGTTTTAAAAAGTGAGCGATATTCATTTTCAGAGCGTGCCAAAGGATAAGGTCTTAATTATCTTTCCGCTTTTGGCCTTTGATCTGGACAGACCCAGCCCACGTCTCCAGGTGTCTCATTTAAAGAGCATAATTTAGCAGAGGTGGACTCCCACTTGCTCAGGTCTCTTTTCCTT
>NC_090070.1:10476312-10541312 GCF_038355195.1 Osmerus mordax | reverse complement strand
AAGACCCAAATCAAGCCTAATTTCAACAATTTTTCTTTAACTGCAGGGGGCAAAATGATATTGTCTTGGAGACTAAACGAGAAATTGAAGGAAATGTCTTCGAGACAGGAAATCAAAAAGATATAGTACTATTCAGGGAGAAACCAACGCCCCCAAAAAATGTTTGAGGCTGTGCTTCATTATCTGTGTGCTTTTTGTATTGATACTGGCTATATTATACCATTTTAGCCTACACCTTGTCCTTGAGATGTTTAAACCACCTTGAGGCTTTGTCTACTGCACACAGCAAGCAACAGCTCACTATGGAGATGCAGCCTAATAATAGTTAGTCCAGCTCAAGTTTGTACTGTTGCTAATTGGTAGTGTGCACAGTCCCTCACATGTTAGTATAACCTAAAAATAGTAGGCCTAATGTGACACCTGTCGTTGAAACATTAGGGTGAACAAGTGATTTATGTTCACATTAGATTGTGGTGTTGTATCATTATGTTTCTCTGGCTGGCAAAACCTGCTCCATATTCCCCCGGCCTCAGTCTACTGAATCTCCTCCATATTGTTATGGCAGTGTTTCCTGTTAGAAGCGTTGGTCAGGTTTGGGGTGGGGGATATGAACCCCTTCCCCCTGCAGTGAGGAGTCTGGATACCTCTACATTCCATCTGTCTCTCTTGAAAGAGAGACTTTCGAAAGGGAAAAATCCCTCTCACCCTATGTTTTCTGTCTCTCTCTCTCTCTCATTCTCTCTCTCTCTCATTCTCTCTCTCTCATTCTCTCTCTCATTCTCTCTCTCTCTCATTCTCTCTCTTTCTTTCTCTCTCTCTTTCACTCTCTATCCTCCCCTTTCTAATTTCAGATGGCTTCTCTATCTAATTCACTTGAAGGTAAATCATTGATACGACTGAACCTCAGAAGACAACCCGAGGCCTATATACCTTATCTCTCCTGCCTTCCTTCAGGCTTCCAGAAAGGTTCCTCTCATCGCCAGTAGAGTGTCCTCATAACCCCTGTTATCGCCACACTACTGTAGACCTTCAATCTCCACCAGCCGGCGCCGCCAAAATAATTGAGCCACAACTCACGTTTGAACGCAAACAGCCGCCGTCAACAGCAACTCAGCTGTAATAACCGCCAGGCTTTGCCGTGCAGAAACGGAGTCTCCAAGGCAGGGAAAGTAGGTGCTTGAATACACAAGGAATCAACAGGAGCGACAAAGGTTGACAAATAATTCATGAGGTAAGTTAAGCCGTGATTGTATTGCGGTTGAGCGCAGACCGAAGATTGCTTAGCTCTCCCGCCACGTACGGAAAAAATGACATTCCCACAGGAAGTTCATTATCAGAGGTAGTGTGTGTTACTGGAGTAGGCATTCTGATAAACAAAACTGATAAAGAGAGGGGAGTTGGTGGCAGTTGTTGTTGCTTAAACTATGCAACTCTGTAATTGACTCAGAGGAGAGGAGGGAACTGGGTGGGTAGCAACATTATGGGCTGTGCATCGCCACTGTAGGACGTGCCAGCTGTCACCTTTCTCCCTCTCTTTCTAGCACACACACACACACACACACACACACACACAGGGTACTCTTGTCATACATTAGCCTTCAGTCGTTGCAGAGGCCCATGCACACGGATACACACACACACGGATACACACACACGGATACTGACAGTACACACACATACACGCAAACATCTCCCATTTTCTTAATAACAGATATTATCACAACCGGGTGGGAAGTGTCCCCCGAGATATGTCCTTCAAGACCACCAGACATGACAATAACTGCAACGTCAGCTTTTAAAAACAAGCGTACAGTGTATCCATGTAAAGTATATATATTATTCTTTTTCTTTTACCGAGGAGCATTCCCCATCCTCCCACGAGAGCAGGCGGCCTAGCCTCAAGGTTGGTCTACATCACTCGGAGTAATCGCTACGATGATATGGGGGAGAAAACCCACTGGGGGTTCCTTCTCCCTCTCCAAAGCATCACAGGCAATTTAGTTATTTGTATTCTGATGTGGCGTTCGTACACCTGTCACATACCACAGCCAGTTAGCCAGCTATTTCTCGGTCTTCTCTCTTCCCCCAGTCACACAATTGGCTCCTCAGCACATTCGAAACACATTAAAATGTGTTTTGGCACCTCCCGTGTGTTGCGGCGCGCACGCACGCACCTCCCTCGCTCCCTCTCTCTCGCCCCCAAACGTGCTCTCTGTCACGCACACACAAACACTCTCCCTCCCTCTCTTACACGCACGTGCAAACACACGGTGTGTAATGGGCTGCGTAGCATCAGCAAGCTCATGTCTGTCAGACTGGTCCAGCATGGTCTCTCTCTGTGATATTGCAATATTCAGGACCGCAGTGTCCAGTTAGGCTCACCAGTAGGGAACATGCTAAATCAACAGAAACAGGAAGCAGCCTGGGATTCCGCTCGGCAAAACTATAAAAACAACAGAACTCAGAATCGATCATTCATCAGCAAACCTCATGCGAGTTCGAGCGAGAAACAAAATGAGCGTGATGCATTATTACCGAGAAGCACAAAGGTTACCGCACACTGGAAAAGTCCATTCATTATCATCGGGATTAGTCTATTACCTCTGGGTTACCAGGCCTTGAATAATCAGTCAAACAAAAGAAGCTCTTTAAATACTTTATCCAAGGTGCCAATGGGTTAGTAATGACGTGTGGAATCTCCATGGTGATCCCTGTTGTGTGTCCTGGTGTAGCTATTGATTAGGAAGGCTGATTCCACGAGGCCAAGGGGAGCTGTGGCATACAGATGGTGTTTGATCACGTGGTCTGCAGTCAGGAGCTACAGGTCCCTTAATTAGACAGATATGTACATACTGTAAGTGTGTGTGTCTGTGTGTGTGAAGAGAGAAAGATGGGGGCCATACCCTCCCTCCCTCCCTCCCTCCCTCCCTCCCTCCCTCCCTCCCTCCCTCCCTCCCTCCCTCCCTCCCTCCCTCCCTCCCTCCCTCCCTCCCTCCCTCCCTCCCTCCCTCCCTCCCTCCCTCAGCCCATTATCACCGGGTGCATCAGTGCAGCCTGTGTAATTGGAATGATCCAACTCTGTTTTCCAATAATGCAGACACTATCATCACCTTTAAAGAAGTGGATAGTGGGCTTGGGGTGGACATGTGTGTATGTGTGTGTTTGAAGGGAGGCAGGGGGGATATCAACCAGATACACAGACACACGTTTGTCCTCCACCAAAGCCTCCTGTTACGAGACAAAACAACGTCCTCTAGATAGACATTTTGCGCCTAGAAAGTGGTGTTGTGGAAAATCTAGGTTCGGAGGGGCTTAGAAGGTGCTAGCCTGGGTCCAGTATCGACAATTCAAGCAATCGAAACCTCATCATCATGTGATATGTCTGTAGGAGGCCCTGGATGATGATGTGGGCGTGGGACTCCGCTTGAGACCCCGGGGGCTACTAATAACCCAGTCCCTCCAACCGTCCGTCTGCTAGTCTGTGAACCACAATGCTCTGAGCACAAGGAGGTAACAGTGACAGCCCCTGGGTGCCCTCCTCCGCAAGTCCAGCCCCTCTCCAGCTGCGCCCCAGAGTGCTCCGTTCGGAGCGGGGAAAAGACGGACAGCTCGGCTTGTTATCGGCCTCCCTCCACTGGGGCTCTGTTAACTCAGTCTCTGCCTCTGTAATGGAAGTCAGGGCAGGCAGGCGGGCTGGATACAGGCGCTGGCAGGCAGGCAGAGGACAGATAGGGGTATGTGTGCACTGGCAGGGAGGTAGGTAGGCTGGCATGTAGGCAGACGAGGCACAGGCTGGAGGGGAGGAATCAGGAGTAGGCAGGCAAGCGGGCCTAGGGCTCTGCTCTAATGGCCTTCACATGAGACAGGCTGCAGGCGAGAGAAACCACCGGAAGTGGAGAAAGAAAGAGGGGAGGATGGAGGGAGGGGGAAAGAGACAAATCGAGGGAAAACAGAAAGCGTGTGAGAGAAGGGGAGAGAGAGGTGATGGACAGGGAGAGAGGCACACACAGGAAGCAGGGAGAGGGGCAGGGAGAGAGGCACACACAGGAAGCAGGGAGAGGGATAGGGGGAAAACAGCAAAGTGCATCCATGCAGTCATTAAAGAACCGATAAATGAGAAGACATGGGAATCTAGAAAGAAAAAAACTAACTGTGCACTGCCCACTTCTGAGAGGACTCTGGAGCCCATGACTTGACAACAGAGAGGGGAAAAAGTGAGTGCCTCATAAATAGTGTTTTACTAAGGTCACATGGGATGTGCATTAAAATACTTGACATGGAACATGGTGTGGGGAACGTATGTGCGAAATGAATGATTTACAGGAAATATGTAGAGCCTGGGTTCAAGGAAGCGCAATTTTCAACCCACCAAGGGCCAGATGAGGCCAGCAGTGCCTGTGCTGCAGTCGGGTGAGGAGGTAATGAGGCAGTCCTGTTGCTGGGGTGGTCGGTTTCAACAAAAACATCCCTGTGTAGTACACTGGTCCATCTGCAAGCCCACCGCACACACCTGAGGGCGTGACACATCTCAAAACTGCCCTTGGGCTTTTTTTGTTGTTTTTTGTTTGACCCACTATGTTCTTACAGAGGAGTGTGACATCAGCACGGCATTCATTATTCATGAACGACTAGATAACAGTTATTTTGAGCGGTCCTGTTCAGTGCCACACAAAAGGTGAATGAGAGGAGACTTTCGTAACGCTCCACAAAGGGGAACAAGTTGGAACTTTCCGGACACAAGGAACAGGATACAGAATAATAACAATCCTCGAAGTGAACCTCTTGTGGGGTCTTCCATCAGGTGCTCAGTGTTACGATCATTGGCGTGATATATTATGCAGCTTCCAAACAAAACACGCCTGTCTAAGGACGTGTGGAGACCGTAGCACTAAACCTTTGCACGGAATTGCACCGGCTTGTCCCCCCGTCGGAACTTGACCTTCACGCGGTGAAAAGGCGCCGGTTACATCTCCATTCAGATCTTTTGTTCTTTTGGACCTAAAGGTCAACTGGGCGTTCAGGCGTCGGGGAGTCAGGATGCTACCATTTTGTGAGGGCAACTTTGAACGTTTGAGAAAGACTTAAAAACAGCACACCTTTCTCTTAAATGTCAACACGCTGGTCATTAACTGTCAAGTTCTGTACAGACACTCTTGAGTCCCTGAAGCCAAACCGACCTAAACCTGCTCACTTTCCCTTTGCAACATCAGCTGGGTCCGCAGGCTAGCTAAGCCTGCTAAGTGAGGAGGTCAATGATGCATTTCCTGTGTGTGTTGATTGTTTACCGTCACCGGAAGAGATGGAGAGGGGGGGGGGGGAGTGAGAGAGAGATAGAGAGAAAAGAGGAAACATTGAAAGAAAAAAAGAAAAAAAAGCAAACACCATCTGTTAACAAAGGCAAACTGGATGACCCACTTAGCGGTCCGTTCTGAAAACCCGGCCTCCTTTCCCTCCGTGCGTTTCGCCACTTCAGAGATCTGCTCTCGTTACTCGCCATTCAGCCCCCGGAGCCGAGGAGACACTAGACTCCGTCCCCTTCGAGAAACCGGCCTTCAAGATGTTTCGCGTGTCGCGAGACTGCTGGAGCCATGGACGGTGACGGCTGCCTGGGAGGTGGTGATCCAGAACCCTTTGAATTCAGAGTAGCCGAGCAGGAAGGTAGCTGGAGGAGAGAAGTGAGCTCTTCCAGAAGCAGTTCGGATAGCAGGGGTGAGCTACGGTAGAGATTTACATTTACATTTTTATTTTACATTTTTAGTCATTTAGCAGACGCTACGGGACATTCCCCCGAGGCAAGTAGGGTGAAGTGCCTTGCCCAAGGACACAACGTCAGTTGGCATGACCGGGAATCGAACTGGCAATCTTCGGATTACTAGCCCGATTCCCTCACCACTCAGCCACCTGACTCCTATGCATGCATGGCGGAGCAAGTTTGCTGGACAGAGAAGCCTGTATTGAGACCCTCAGGCAAGAACCAATTAGCAATTATATGGAATGGAAGTCCACCAATAGGACAAAGGCTCCTACAGCGGGAGAATTATGAAGAAGAACAGAACTGAAGGAAAAAACACATTTTCCTCGTCCAGGTGGAAATATTACCGATGTAAAAAATAAAGTGAATGAAAACCTTATTTAGTCCTATTTAAATACAGTAATCAACATGTTGGCGGATTCCCATCGAGAAGAGAAATGAAAGAAGCAAAACAAGGGAGACAGAAAAACACGTTTTGTGGCAAAATTGAAAACGGCGGAGTGGGAATATTAGTCATTTAAAGGTGAGAAAACACACACACACGTGCAAGCAAACAAATGAAGTCCTATTTAGAGACGAATGGTAATTAGCAACACACCTGAGAAAGTGTCAGTGATTTCCCATTGAAAAGAAGACAGAAGAGGTGAAACAAACAGAAAAGGAAGCTATAATATAGAACGACTCCCCTGGGCTCCTGAATTCCTATTTTCCGGGAACAGCGGCGAAGCTAAAAGGAGAGTTGAAGAAATATAGCACCCATTAGGTTCAGAGAAACTGTTTGCTAACAATGAGAGAGGCCCATTTGGCATTCTCTCTGCTATTGCTGCTAAACAGAACTGGAATAGACCCTGTGGAGCAAATAGTCTTCGAATGATTAAGTGAAAAGCAGAAGAGGAGTTGGTTGGTGTACTGAATAGATGGAAGCTCAGCTTTGGCTACAGGTTTTCCGCCAAAAACACAGAACAGCACCGTCCAAAAACAGAGGACATGGCACTCGAATGAAAACACCTCATGGAAGTCCCTCATCCCTCGAGATCTAATTGTCATTCGTCTGTCCTGCTTGAGACATCCTTGTAAAGGTTTCCTGCAGCGCCGCGAGGGTCACGCCTCAAACCCTACGTCGGTCCGGGCTCATCACCACCTTCAGGTGTGGCTGCACGAGGCCTGGTCCAGTCCTGCCCCCCCCCCCCCTCCCACACGCTCGCTTGATCTCCCGGTTGATAGGAAGGGAAGTCAGTCCTTGGCGCTGACAGGCAACGCTCTCGAGTGTTCAGCATCACACTCGGTAATGGGGTCGTCTGCTGCGCGGAAGCTCTGAGCGATAGGGGAGCGAGATGTGTCAAGACAGAGATGGAAGGATGATGGGAGTTAGTATAACAACTCTCTGTTCGGGGGGAATTTTTTATTTTTATTTTTGATATGGTAAAAGGTCTGTTGATGGAGAAGTACTGTTGTCCTACGTGAGAGATCTGTGCGCTTGTTGAAAGTGTCGGAACAAACTGTCCGGGTCACTCGACCCACACTGGGAGGTGGAGCTGAGTATTTGCAGTGCTCGCGGTTCCTTTTGCATTTGCTCTACTGGAGTGTTTGTGAGAACTTTGAAGTGCATAGAGAGGTTATTATTAATGTTGTGTTGAATCGACAGGGTTACATAAACCCAACGTTTCCTTTATGTATTTTGGAGCTAATTGCTAATTACAGCGTTTTCTCTTAAAAGTCTAGTGTAGGGAATAGCTCTACGAAAACAACCGTCATGTAAAAACTAACAGTCCCACTGAAATCGATTTGCTTTGACAGTAAAATGTGCATTCACTGACAAAAGAACCTATGCAGTAAAAGCTATCACTCAGGCACAAGCAAGGACGTCGAACCAGAAAACCCCCCTTTTATCTCCCATTTAAAATCTCTCCTTCACAAGCCCTGTTAATTAAAGGACACTTAAGGACGACACCATAATGACGTGCCCCGAATCACCCAGCCTTAATTGAGACCCCATTATGTGTGACATCTGATCATTTCAAAGTGCTAACACAGGAAGTCTGTGCAAGCGGTGCAATGCACAGGGTGGGCCCAGTCTAATCTGGATCCCCCTCTGCTGTTTTCACGCTGGTGGGAACAGACAATGCGTGCAGCACGCCAGAGAGCAGCGGTGCCGCCCAGCGCACTTATCAAGATCTGAATTTTGAGAAATGTAATTATTCATGATGATGGAAGGCTTTTAGGAAGTTCTGACGCGGAAGACTGCAGCACAGGGAGGAATAATGATAAGGCACCTTTCTCTCTCTCTCTCTCTCTCTCTCTCTCTCTCTCTCTCTCTCTCTCTCTCTCTCTCTCTCTCTCTCTCTCTCTCTCGTGCTCTCTCTCACACACACACAAACAAATACCCTTACATCGACACACACACAAACATATACATACACCCATGTGCACACACACACACACACTCTCTATCTGTCTCTCCATCTCTCTCTCTCTTTATTTCGAGCTTCCCCTCTTTTCTCGGTGCATCTCCTCCACCTCCGCCTCCTTCTCCCGGCTCGCTGAAGGAGGGGATCTCATCAGCTCAAATAAACTCTCACTTAAACTCTCCTCTGCTGAAAATCCAACCTGAGGTGTCTTCCGCTCCACTGCAGGGGTGGAGGAGGAACGGGTCTGTTACCTAGCAGCAGCAGCGGCTGAGGAACGTGCGTGAACGGAACATGGCGATGATTCAACTCGCACTTCCTGTTTTGTTGTATTTCATATATATATATATATATGTTTTTTATTAAGACATAACATCCGAGCCAAACTCAAAAGACACATTTCTCTTTTCTTTTTATGATACACTTCGAGCAAAAACAGCGTTTGCGCTAGTCTTACAGGGGGGGGGGGGGCTGGGGGGGGGGGGGCAGGAGAGCCACAGAGGAAGAGGGAGAGAGTTTCCGTGACAAGCTAATCCAAATCCGTGGGCTTTCTTTCCCCCTCTCGATCGCTCTCTCCTGTCCTCGCTTCGTCTCCCTCCCTCCCTCCCCCTCTCCCTCCCTCCCTCCCTCCCTCCCTCCCCCTCTCCCTCCCTCCCTCCCTCCCTCCCTCCCTCTCTCTCTCCCCTCCCCTCTAGGCGATGAGTTTGCCGGTGTGTTTGAGGCTGAAGCCCCCTCCGGTGAAACGGGATCCATCGCTGTGCTGAGGCGGGATCACCGAGGGGTCCACCTGGGCCAGGCTCCTCTCCCTCTCCCTGCGGGGATGGAGGGAGGGGTGAAAAGAGGGGACCGAGAAAGAGAGAGAGGTTAGTAGAAAGATGGGGAGAGGAGGGAGACATTTGGGGGAAGAAAGGGGAGAGAGAGAGAGAGAGAAAGGTAGTTGCAGCATGGGTGCAGTTTGAGGAAATTAAATTTGAAATGTGTCACAGGCTGACAGACAGAATTGCAAGCAAACCAGGCAGACACATGCACGCACGTATCTTTAGCTCCAGGTACCAGCATCCCTCTCCTGCCTCCCTCTCATTGTCGGCCTATCTGTTTCTCTCACACTCACACACACACACACACACATCGTATTCCCTGAGCAGCTGCCTACTGCAGACATGGCCTCAGACTCTTTCAAATTCTCCCCAGAGACGGGAGAATTCTCATGACTAATTCCACCAGGTTTTCAAAAGTGACCTCTCACCCTCCCCTCATTGTCCCCCCCTCCCCTCCGCAAATCTGCCGACCTCCTGAAGCACACAGCGGCTGCTTCATGGGATTCCTGCAAGAAGGCCATGAGACATCTCACCTTTTTGAGAGGAAAAAAAAACACAGAAAATGTTTAATAATAAACCACTCAAGGTTTGTTCCCGCCCAAATCAAAACGACGACACAAAAAACACAAACGAAACATTCGCCGAACAGATGGGCGAGATCTGCAAACGGGAAAAACAACATGGCTGTCCGCCGTCACGCTCATCGGAGACTTTGAATCCAGGTCCGGACGGCTTTGATTTACCTTGCCATATAGAGTCAGGCACTTCACCCTATTTGCCTCGGGGGGAATGTCCCTGTACTTACTGTAAGTCGCTCTGGATAAGAGCGTCTGCTAAATGACTCAATGTAAATATGTGTGTGTGTGTGAGACGATAAACACCGTGCCAGGGCCACCGGTACAGTCGCACGCAAGCCAGGCGGCGGGAACACACGTCACACAACCCCGCCCTCGGACGCTCCCGCCACTGGCTCCTGAGCGGCGGCGTTTGGGCCGAGGCTCACCCCCCCCCCCCCCCCCCCCCCCCCCACCCCCACCCACCAGCGACGGGGCGTGGATGGCTCTCTGACAGGCACATCTCCTCTCGCCCCTGCCAGAGCGAGAGAGCGACCGCTCGGCTGCCAGGAGCCTCTTGAAGGGCCCTCGGGGAACAAAGCCACAGGTGTACACGAGGGGGGCCGGGGGGGCCGGGGAAGAGGCCCTCGTGTTGGAGTGGAGGGGCGCAGGCCTCGAGGCCCCCCCCCGTAGGTTGGGGCTCGGCCCCCGCGGCCTCGCTTGGTAGTTTGGGAGGCTGTCTGCTTCTCTGTACGGGCGCTTGATGTGTCGTGTTGGGGCGGATTGAAACCGTTGAAGTATGCTACCGTAGACTCCTGTCACGCACGCACGCATCTACACGCTCGCACGCACACACTGAACGTTGTTGCGGGCGTCTTTCGGAAGTGCAGGGTCGTGCCGAGCCATTCAAAGTGCTGCATCTTGCTGATCCCGGTGTATGTCTGTGGAGCCCAATGTTTTCCATGACAAATGTGTCTGGTGATTGTAATTGGATCTGGCTCGCCCCAAAAGCGCGTTGTTTGAAGATATTTACTGTTCAAAAGCACCAGAGGGACAATGAATAAAGGAGATGAATTTACCCAAAAAAAAAAAAAAAAACACGTGTTTATCTTTGTGTGTGAGTGCGTGTGTGTGTGTCCGCTTGCATAGAGCATGGGGTACATCTGTGTGTGCTTCACTGCAAGTGTGTGTGAAGGTGCTGACTGCTCATCATCGAGGGTGTTTTTCTGTGAAGGTGTGTGTGTGCGTGCTCGCTCGTGTGGCAGGTGTGTGTGTGTGAGTGTGTGTGTCTGCGCTTACAGGAACATGTGTCTGGTTGCTAAAGGGATCATCAGTATTTCCACCACGTTGAGGTGTGTGTTGAGGTGTGTGTTTAGGTGTGTGTCCTCCGCCAGATAAATAAGTATGGCATCAGACACTGATCACTATTGAAAGGAGCGGCATCGATCTATCCTAATTAATTACCTGGTGGACAGCAAGGAGACCAGTCACACACAGACACACACACACACACTGTCCAAGAGTCGCAGGGCCTCGAAGATGGAACACACACACACTTTAATACACACATGCAAGTGCAAAACAACCACACACTGTACTCATATAGAGCTTCTACAAGTGTCTGACGTTGTGTCCTTGGGCAAGGCACTTCACCCTACTTGCCTCGGGGGAATGTCCCTGTAATTACTGTAAGTCGCTCTGGATAAGAGCGTCTGCTAAATGACTAAATGTAAATGTAAATGTCTTGTTGGTATGAAGCCAAACAAAGCTGAATATGTTTACTACCCCTCTGATCTAAAATAATGTATTTACCAACTTCACCTAAGAACACACACACACACACTCAAACACATCCCAACCCATGTTCTCATGTTTGCAAAACACAATGATCGACAGGAGGACTCCTTCCCATTCACCTGATAATCCCTGCTGTGAAATGAGCCCTTCCTCTCCTCTCCTTTCCTCTCCTCTCCTCTCCTCTCATTTCCTCTCCTCTCCTCTCCTCTCCTTTCCTCTCCTCTCCTCTCCTTTCCTCTCCTCTCCTCTCCTCTCCTCTCCTTTCCTCTCCTCTCCTCTCCTTTCCTTTCCTTTCCTTTCCTTTCCTCTCCTCTCCTTTCCTCTCCTCTCCTCTCCTCTCCTTTCCTCTCCTTTCTCCCTCCCTCCCTCCCTCCCTCCCTCCCTCCCTCCCTCCCTCCCTCCCTCCCTCCCTCCCTCCCTCCCTCCCTCCCTCCCTCCCTCCCTCCCTCCCTCCCTCCCTCCCTCCCTCCCTCCCTCCTACCCTCCCTCCTCCCTGTCTCTGGTTCCTCATCCCAGGACATGTGCTCCTATAGAGCATCCGCACTCTCATCTGCAAGCTATCTGGACCCACAAGGTCGCATTAAAACCTGTTAAGCTCTAATTAAGCCGTGAGTTAGAGAGAGAGAGAGAGGTGGGGGGGTATGACATACTACTGTACTGTAATGGGAGAAACTATGGAATGATGGGAACGGAGGATTGCTCCTGAAAAGTCTGGAATGTGGGACATAAAGCAGCTGAATTGAGGGGAGAGAGGTGCTATATATCTACCTGCTGTCTCGGACCCCCTCTGTGCCTTCTCTCTTTATACGGTACTTATCTCGTGTGTGTGTGTGTGTGTGCGTAAATGTGTGTGTAAATGTGTGTGCGTGTGTATTTGTGTGTGAATACATGTATGCGTAAATGTGTTTGTGTGCGAACGTGTACATGTCTGTGTGTGTGTGTGTGTAGGTGTGTGTGTGCTTCAGAGCCCTACTGGCCTCCTTCCTCCTCTCCCTGCTGACAGAGCAGTCTAAAGAGACCTGACTGGGGTCAGGGCAGATGTAGGGGCATCACAGGGGCATCACAGGGGCATCACAGGGGCATCACAGGGGTATGACAGGGGCATCACAGGGGTATGACAGGGGCATCACAGGGGCATCACAGGGGCATCACAGGGGTATGACAGGGGCATCACAGGGGCATCACAGGGGCATCACAGGGGCATCACAGGGGTATGACAGGGGCATCACAGGGGCATCACAGGGGCATCACAGGGGCATCACAGGGGCATCACAGGGGTATGACAGGGGCATCACAGGGGCATCACAGGGGCATCACAGGGGCATCACAGGGGTATGACAGGGGCATCACAGGGGCATCACAGGGGCATCACAGGGGCATCACAGGGGTATGACAGGGGCATCACAGGGGCATCACAGGGGCATCACAGGGGCATCACAGCCAATGTCAGGCCTGGACACCTCTCCCGTTCCGGCCTGCGTGTTCACATGGTGGCCTTATGAACGTGGTCACACTCTCTCTCTCACCTACCCCCCCCAACGCGTGTGAAAGACACACCGACACAACCACTGTGCTGCGCGCACACACAGTCCGCACCAGAGGTGGCAGTAATCCATGGGCTCATTTGCATACAATTTCTTGTTAACTCTCCTGGTGCCTCCTGTCTCTCTCTCTCTCTCTTTACGGGGGGAAGGCGTCAAACTGGGGGGGGGGGTCGCTCATTACGTATCGTCAAAATCTCAGGATTTACATACACATACTCAAACACGGACAGAGATGCAGTCCTTCCCGACTGTGATGGAAAAATGAGCACAAAAAAAATTCTTCAAAGAAATCACTTCCAAGGTGAGGCGGATTAGTAAAGTAAAGTAAAAGGTATTTTCATGACAAAATAATATAACTAATTTGTGTTCTTGTTTGTAGCAAACTTTCTAACATTTTGTATAGGTATCCTCTTTTGGCCCCCACAGTATCAGTAACCCATCTAGGAGCATGATAATCCCATGTCATGGTTGATTTATTTGTAAATGTCAATTTCCACCCCTCATCAAGATAAGCGCTGTTTGGCAATTGCATTAAGTGATTTAATTTCAGGCTCCTTATTGCGGTGGACGTAGCGTGGCGTCGATACTTCAGCACGTCTTGTTAGGGGGCTGCCTCCACCCGAGTCAACAAACGCCGCTGGAATATTCTTAATTGTCATCGATTACCCCCCCCCCCCCTCCCTCGCCGCTGGCACGGGCAGACCTGACACGAGGTTTGGAAATGGATGACCTTCATTTGGAGGTAGAGAGAAATAGAAAGAGGGAGAAGGAGAGAGTGGGAGAGAGAGAGAGGGAGGAGGAGAGAAAGGGGAGAGAGGGAGGAGGAGAGAGGATAGTCTATTGAGATAAGAGGTTACCCCCACTGGCTATCCTCTTCTCGCCCAACAATCAATACATTGAGAAAGTGCTAGAAGGCTATTAGCCACCGATCGACCTCAGTTTGAGAATTGAAACTCAAACCTACTGTAGCGATTGTATGATCAACTACTGCCATGTTTTTATTTGACAGGTGTTCTAACTTTCTGTCAATAATAGAAGCCATTGAAAAGTTGTACAACTTTTGCTCTCGTGCAAAACTGTGCATTGACATTCAGACTGTGCCTCGGCCCTAATGCCAAAAGGTCTAGGTCGGACTTTTTATACACCAATGAATTGAATGGCCAATTTGGCAAACTATGTGAATTTTGATAAGAAACAGCTCCAGGATTTACATTTTATATCCTGTTAATTTGCAAACGAGGCATAACAGTCCGATCTATGTGGCTGGTGTCCGCAAGGAAATATTCTAGTCCCTACTGTATTCCAAATGCATGAATCTGAAATCGCTGAGACCCCCCCCCCCCCACACACACACACAACCACGTTAGAACCTGTAACATGTAACCCAACGTAGCTACGTTCTACAGTGCTGCCTCGGCTAATCCCCCAAGTCCTGGAAGGTGGTCCTCGTGCACAAGGACCACTTCAAGCTGGATCTCAGTGCCTCCACCTTCACACTCTCTGGCACTCGAGCCCATCACTTCAAAACAAATCCTCTGACCTTCCAGTGAGGTGCTCCCCACATCTCTTTAGGACACAAAGCTGCTTGATGTCTAATCCCCCTGCCTCATAGACGACACCTCCCCACAAACCCACAGATAGGTTTCCCCCATCCTAGACCTGGGCAGCAGGAGAGGCCAACCCCGCGCTCTTTCAAGAGAGCGAGAGAGCGAGAGATAGGGAGAGAGACATAGAGACAGAGAGAGAGAGAGAGGGGGAGAGAGACAGAGAGAGAGAGAGACGGAGGGAGAGAGAGAGGGAAAGAGACAGCGAGAGAGAGGGAGAGGCTGTTGACCGATCATGAATTCAGAGAGAGGGCGAGAGAGATAAGAGAAAAGGAGAGATAACGGGGAGGAGAGAGAGGATGTGATACAAGAAGCAGAGGAGGAGGGCAGTGTGAATGCGAAGGCCTTGATCATCACTTAAAAAGCCAAGGTGTGCATGTGTGCGTGCGCGTGTAAATGTTAAGACCCTTCACACGCTAGCCCCTTCCTACAATGCCTTTCTGCCAATGTTACATTTAGTCATTTTTTGACTGTTGGCCCTACCCCCAAAAAATAAACACAAAAAATACATCCCAGGATTTGCTGCCCTACAGCAAAAAAAAAAAAAAAAAGCCACCGCTGTAATATTTACCTTTAATATATAATCAAATCTGAGAGAGAAGACTGAGTCAGAGACTAGTCAGAAAAAAATAACTATTACTTTTGAACTTTATTTTCTTCACCTGCTCGTCGCTCTTTGATCCCTGTCAGCAGGTTCTGACACAGTAAGATGAAGGTGCTGTTCTTGATCTCATTGCAGTCTTGTTTACAAGCCCGGGCCTCAGAGTTTAGGCCCAAGTGTACACATATGACCGCCTCTTAAGTTAAAAACATGATCAGAGTCTATGGCGAGTGGAAAGGATTTGAGAAGGTCGGCGCGCGTTTCCGTGTGTGCGTGCACACGCGTGTGTTAAGGCTCTCGTGTCAATGCGTGTGTAAAGAGCCTGCTTTATAACATATTCTTTCTCAGAACCACTGAGGTTTAAAAGGAGGAGAGAATTTATCACGAGTAATGAGTCATATGCTCACAGTGCATACGAGCAACCGAAAGGGAAGTATTGCAATCATGGGATGAAACGGGAATGATTTGGAGTCCTTCTCTGTTCATGTTAAAGGAGTCGGATGAGAGAGACACCACCGGCGTAAGACACAAGACTGGGAAGAATTCAAGAACGTTTCGGATATTTGAGTCGAACTGAGTAATGGCTGCCAATGACAGTTTGTGAGGTGAAGTGGAGAGCCGTTGTCTTGGTTACCAGACATGACCCAAAGCCCATTCTGTGTTGAAGTGTTGGAGACTACATTGGAAACTAAAATGAGGGGATACCAGATAGACATGCGTAGTGGTGAAGAGGATTTACATTTGGTTAAACAGCGTCTGGTGGTCACCAATAATTATACACCTAAGACCCCTGCATTATTTATGCCACGCTCTTAAAATTCATTTAAAGTCGTTTAGCCCCCTCTAAAACCTGTCATTATCGATTGACTCTACTGTAATTGCGGCTTTAAGCTTTCAAAGATTTTCTGCCCACTGCTTAAGGATGTAGTCCCGGTTGGTGTATAGTAGGCTATGTGTGTGTGTGCGCATGTGTGTGTGTCTGTGTGCGAGTTAGCCGGAGAGAGAAAGTGGGTAAATGTGTGCGAGTGTGTAGGCAGCTAACGTATGCTAATTGAAAGACTATAAAAAAGTAGCAAGCCTAGCAGTATTTTATCCAGAGATCTGGGTGGGGTAGTGGACTAACAGTGCTCAGAGAAAAACAGCTGTTCAAATGTAAAAAATGTTACAGCAAGTTTTTTCTTTCTTCTTTTGTCTACAAAAGGTTGAATCATGTACCACTTCACAATCTCTCATCTCAATCAGAGGGTTCTAATTGGCTCTTTAAGAAAACAATTTCAAAAGTGTTTAAATACTTTGACCAAAGGACACTCGCCAGTGTGAAACAACAATCATTTTCTATTCAATCAGCACAAGTATCCGCTCGACGGACGCCTGTGTGTATAGGGAGTCAGGTGGCTGAGCGGTGAGGGAATCGGGATAGTAATCCGAAGGTTGCCAGTTCGATTCCCGGTCATGCCAACTGACGTTGTGTCCTTGGGCAAGGCACTTCACCCTACTTGCCTCGGGGGAATGTCCCTGTACTTACTGTAAGTCGCTCTGGATAAGAGCGTCTGCTAAATGACTAAATGTAAATGTGTGTGCGTGTGCGTGCGTGTAGGTGCGTGTGCGTGTCATGATTTTGTGATGAGTTTCTGAGAGAGATCAATATCAGTGCCATTAGGCTGCTAGTTTTGCCACACACACACTGAGCACTTAAACCTGCTGTGTCTAACATTCAAATGATTGTGTGTGTGTGTGTGTGTGTGTGTGTGTGTAGGTTAGTGTGTCTATGTTAAATGGGAATGTTTCAAGCAGTGAATTAATCAGAGTACATGTGGTGACTTCAGCTCTGGCATATCAAAGTGCAAGCACAATCAAATAGGAATATGATGCAGGCTATGGCACACAATGCTAATATTCACAAGTTATAGTCTAATTTTACAGCAGTGTGTACGACTGTACAGTACGTGCTTGTATAGTGCGTCTGTCCAATGAACCGTAAACAAACACAAACAAATATGCTGCTATTGTGTTGTACCTGCGTGGGCTTAGTAAATACATTGTCCATTTTAAAGCATGAAGCAGCTAAATAAACAAGCTGTTGTACAGCCAAACACTGGAAGATAGCACAAGAAGCTAACACTGGAAACTAGCACTATAAGGTAGTATGGGAAGGTAGCATTGGAAACTACAGGAAACTAGCACTGGAAGCTAGAACAGGAAACTAGCACTGGAAGCTAGAACAGGAAACTAGCACTGAAGCTAGAACAGGAAACTAGCACTGGAAGCTAGAACAGGAAACTAGCACTGGAACCTAGAACAGGAAACTAGCACTGGAAGCTAGTACAGGAAACTAGCACTGGAACCTAGAACAGGAACTAGCACTGGAAGCTAGTACAGGAAACTAGCACTGGAACCTAGAACAGGAAACGATCAGTGGAAGCTAGAACAGGAAACTAGCACTGGAACCTAGTACAGGAACGATCACTGGAAACTAGTACAGGAACTAGCACTGGCAACTAGAACGGAAACTAGCACTGGAACCTAGTACAGGAAACGATCACTGGAAACTAGTACAGGAAACTAGCACTGACAACTAGAACGGAAAACTAGCACTGGAACCTAGTACAGGAAACGATCACTGGAAACTAGTACAGGAAACTAGCACTGGCAACTAGAACGGGAAACTAGCACTGGAACCTAGAACAGGAAACGATCACTGGAAACTAGTACAGGAAACTAGCACTGGCAACTAGGACGGGAAACTAGCACTGGAACCTAGAACAGGAAACGATCAGTGGAAGCTAGTAGGACTTGTACTGCTCCTACTGGAAGCAGCCTCAGTGTGTTCATGGAAGAGCACCGTGCAGGAGAAGCATCCATGTTGAGGGTGCTGTTTCCCTGGCAGGAGCTCAGGATAACAGCATATGCACCAGACACCTGATCCACGTCCAGAGGACTGGGCGCTGGGGAGGACATTGCTGTACTGTACACTGCACACACACACATTTACACACACTCACGCAAGCACACAACCACACTCACCAGCAGCAGATGGTAAAGGCATGACCCAATCCTTCTGTCCAATCTGTGACCATTATCTGAGGTGAGCCAGTTTCCTATGTGTGAGTACTAGCTCTCTCATCTCTCTACATCTACGTATGTAAGACACCGAACACTGAATCCAAGCACTTGTGTGTGTGTGTGTGTGTGTGTGCATGTGTGTGTATCTCTGTGTGAAAGGCGGAGGAAGAAGTGTGAAGCTTTTCAATAGACGCCCACAAACAAAATGGCTGACCGAGTGAACAGATATAAATCAATATTAAAGAACACAAGTAACTCCAGCCACCCTCTCTCTGGCTTAATAGAAATTGAGGTGGAGGGAGGTTAAGTACTGGCGTGTTCTCTCTCTCTCTCTCCCTCTCCCTCTCCCTTTTTCAGTCTCTCCCAGACAATTTCATTAGTCATAATTTAGGACAAGAAATCCTTCTCTGAGAAAGTGAGAGAGAGAGAGAGAGGGAGAGGGAGAGAGGGATAGAGACAGGGAGGGAGAGAGAGACAACAGAAGAGCTCCTCCTCTCCCAGCTTTGTCAGGCACCCACAGGTCCCGGGGCTGACAATCACACTACTGCTTAATCTGCCCCGGCCCCGCCCTCTTCCCAGTACATCACAGACAAACGTTGTCTAGGTAACAAAGAGAAAAAGGTCTGCCTAATTCTCGGGGCCATTGATTCTCGTTTTCTTCTCTCTCTCTCTCTCTCTCTCTCTCTCTCTCTCTCTCTCTCTCTCTCTCTCTCTCTCTCTCTCTCTCTCTCTCTCTCTCTCTCTCTCTCTCTCTCTCTCTCTGTGTCTCTCCCTGTCTGTCTCCTGTCTCATCCGGGCAGATTGTTTGATTCGAGGTATCATTTACGACGTGTCAGAGGCCCCCATTGCCAACATCTGCTCATTACCTTGGTGCTGAAGGCCATGCTCAGTCAGAATCATACACACACACACACACACACACACAAGCTTGACAGAACAAACCCACACCTGCATAAATACACTCTTGCAAGCACACAATAGATACACACACCTACACACACAGTCACGATTACACAAACACACACAAACACAGGAGAAGATGGCTGCACACACACACACACACACCATTTTCCCAGCCCCCACGAACAGTTCAATCAGCGCAGGTCACCATGCCCCAGAATGAGATTGAGGCGGGGCCACGGGGGGAGCCTGACCTGCTCTGTTGCTCCTTGTGCTTCTGGCTCAGGTACTTCTTCTTGACGTTCTGCAGCTCGTGGGCCAGCCTCTCGTTCTCGTACTTGAAGTCCTGCGTCTGGGACTCGTACATGTTGAGCTCCGACGACAGAGCCTGGAGACCGGAGAGGAGGACGGAAGGTAACAGAACAGTCCGTCTTCGTGGAACAGCAAAGGCCATGAGTCCTTTCTTTGTGTCGTTTCCCAAATAATCCAGTGTTATAAACACAGCTGTGAGATCGATTGTGTACATATGGTACATAGAACGAAGAGTGCTTCAACTCCCAGACAGCCCAGACGCAGTCTACCTGATTACTGTGATCACAAGGTTGTGTGTTGTGTAATGGCTCTACACCATCTGGCCTAAAGAGGACTTCTCCTCAACGACTGATAAATAAACTCCAGCCTAATAGTGCTGACGGGCAACAGAAAACTCTAACCGTGACAGAGAGAACAAGAGAGAGAGAGGACAAGAAGAAAGGAAAAAATGAGAGAGAGAGACAGAGAGGCATGAAGGAGAGAGGAGCGCAGTCCATAGTTTGACGGAGGGGAACTGTTCAGCGAAGCTACAAGGAGTCGAGGGGTTAGGGGGGGAAGCGAAACGCAGGCTCGGCTGGAAACCCATTCGGGTCTTGTTCCCTCCTGGCCATTAAACACAGTTATTTACAAGAGACGGAGCGCCGTTCGTTTGAATTCAACATTTGAAGTCGAGACGCGCGTCAGCTGAGCTGGAGGAGAACGGCGGGTCCATCGTCAGTCATGACATGTTTGTCCCTCTGTGCTCCCTGTCCGCAGGGCAACACAGTCCGACACACGGCCGCGTGTCAACAGGAGACAGAGGGGTGTCTGGACAGGGTCCCCGAGGGCGGCGGTTTGAGCGTCCAGTGCCTTGCTCAAGGGCACAACAGCGGGGGGTATAGTCTGGGAGGACGCGAGACACACTTTGCCCGTCTGGGAAAGGAAACTGCAATTCTTCGACCCCATTTTCGACTCAAGCGACACAATCAAAGGCTGTTCAACGGTGAGGATATTAGCAGCTCCCAGTAGCATTACTTGACATTTACTGCAGTCGTATTCATTAGGCCACGATCAGTATTTTTCACCACAAAGCCAAACAAAGAAAATTATGGGGTATTAGTTTCCTTTCATACGAGTAGGAGAAGAACGTGCTCCTATTATTTCACGGAGGCAGACCGATTCATTCTGTGGGACTAACGGTCCCGCCTAAACGGGTGCTAACTACATATTAGCATTGCCGTAGCTTCTGTGCTAGCTTGTTTAGCTAAACCGTTGCCAACGTCGCCTGAGGTGCAAATCTAATTAAGCAGAGTAATAAATTATCTGTAAATAAGGTTTGGAACGGCACAACCTGCAGGCCTTGGCACGACCTGCCTTTCACGTGGCGCCTGTTCCGATGTGCTGCACGCTGCAGATCTTCAGGAAGAATAAGTGTTTTCTGCACACCTAAGGTGTTTTAAAAGTCCTCTTTCTTTCAACGGACATATTTTAACAGCTCTTTCAGCTCCGAGAAAGAGAGAGAGAGAGGGAGAGAGACGGATAGAGGGGAGCGCTCGCCGTCTTG
The DNA here is from genome assembly GCF_038355195.1 of Osmerus mordax. Classification (NCBI taxonomy): domain Eukaryota; kingdom Metazoa; phylum Chordata; class Actinopteri; order Osmeriformes; family Osmeridae; genus Osmerus; species Osmerus mordax. Next base: position 10,520,419 of record NC_090070.1, on the reverse strand, counting down.
ACGACCACCCCAAGGTTCCCTAAGGCGTGTATAACGGTGGGGGGGGGGGGATGGGGGGGTGAAATGGCTCTCAGAACTTTTCATGTGTTCCTCCTCCCTTCCCTGCCTCATATTTCTGTTTTAATGTCGTCTGAATGAGTTTTGACTCCCGCCGGATCCAAAAAAGGAAAGAAAAAAAAAAGCCCCAAATAGAGGGAGAGAGATAAAGACAGATGGAAAAAGAGAGAGAGAGAGAGGGAAGGAGGGTGGGAAGGAAAAAAAGAACGATTCACCGGAGGGAGGGAGTTTGGGGGCCCGTGTCTAAAATCCCAAATGTCAGTGGCTAACGTCGTCGTATTTTATTCTGGTTGAGCTCTTAATTAGGTAGGGATGGAGGGGGGGGGGGGGGTGGGTACTAATTATTCATTTAAGTGAACTGGCCTCGGACTCACAACCGGTCTGGGAGGGAGAAATGATTTATGGGAGCCCATAAAAGCCCTCAGCGGGGCTGGCAGGCGGAGTGGCGGTTAGGGTCACGGGAGGGATGGTGCACAGGGATGGGGACCCGGAGGAGGGGGGAAAAACAGGGCAGAAGAGGAGGCAGGGTGGAGGCGTGGGGGAGAGGAGCGAGAGGGGAAGGATGAGAGGTGGGCGGGGGGGGGGGGGGGGGGGGAGGAGAGTGAAGGAGAGGAGGAGGAGGATGAGGCAGCGCCCAGGCACATGTCCCAGCAGTGCTGTGGCTGTGAGCACCAATCTCTGTGCCTGTGGTCAGAGATGATAGGAGATGAAGATGGAGAGATGAGTCAGAGGCAGTAAGCGCCGGAGAGAAGGAGGAAAACGGAAATAAAGAGGAAACGTCCAGAAATACACCGCACGGAGCGACCTCGCCGACCTCGGAGAAGACTAAAACGCAGGCCGGAAAACAAAGGATCCAACCGAAGCAATGAAGAGGGGAGACCGAGGAGGAAGAGGAGGGATCAGGACTCGTTCAGGAGGGACGGGGATTGAAGGAGGGATAAGGGAGGTGATGCGGGGAGAGGGGGGGGTGAAAGGCAAAGAGGGAGCGAGCACCTTGAGCTGTTTGGTCTTCTCCCTGAGTGTCTGCTGGTAGATGTGGAGCTGCTCCGCTGCCTCTGGCCCAGGCTGGCGAGCCAGGATGTGCTTCAGCTCCACGTACAGCTTCTCCTTCTCCTGACCGGGGGAGGGAGGGAGGGAGGGAGGGGGGGAGAGATGGGGAGAGACAGAGATGGAGAGGGAGAGAGAGATATGGGGAGAAGGAGAGACAGAGATGGAGAGGGAGAGAGAGATGGGGAGAGGGAGAGACAGAGATGGAGAGAGAGAGAGGGAGAGACAGAGATGGAGAGACAGAGATGGGGAGAGACAGAGACAGATGGAAAGACAGAGAGAGATGGGAAGAGACAGAGACAGATGGAGAGACAGAGAGAGAGATGGAGAGGGAGAGAGAGAGATGGAGAGGGAGAGATGGAGAGAGAGAGACGGGGAGAGACAGAGAGAGAGAGAGAGAGAGAGAGAGAGAGAGAGAGAGAGAGATGGGGAGAGGGAGAGACAGAGATGGAGAGGGAGGGAGAGAGATGGGGAGACGGAGAGAGAAAGAGAGAGACAGGGAGATGTTACAATGGCACAAGCTATACAAGCATAAACAGAAAAAAAAGAAAGAGAAGAAGGAAAGAAAGGCATGATAAAAAAAGGCAATATAAAAGTTCTTTGAAAAGTAGAACATACATCAAAGTAGCAGGAAACTGCGGAGAGGGCGTGGGGCAGAGTGAGGCAGGCGATGCGGGGAGGTCAGCCCCTTCACCCCCTCCATCCTGCCGGCTCATTCAAGACCAGACCAGACCCTCCCGCCCAGTTCACTTTAACTTCAGCTTGCACATGCCGACTGTCCGCCTCAACATTGCATGCTAGCACTTAAGCATTTCGCCATCCTCTCCGAGTGCTCTTTAAAAAAAAAAACACGCTTTCCGTCCCAGCGGGTCGTTACCGAGCCCCGAGATTGCGAGCTCCTATCACTCTTCCTCCATCTCTGCGCCGCGAGAACACGTCCCCGCTGCAAGGACACGAGTCTTACCGGGCAAACACACGTGTGAATAGGAAGGTGTAATCACCTAAGTATAGCCCGATCGCTTTTTCATCACAGCGTCGAAAATGAACCGTATAGAAAATGCGTGGAAAATCGCCTTCCAATTAGAGGAGGACTGCGGGCCTATTTGAACCCATCAGGCAGTAATGAGGCCTAGTGCTCGCGTTAGAATAACACGCATAAATATTTATAGGTTATTAAATGCATTAAGCAGTTATGCGTGCTGCAGAGGTTGGTGGCGACTGAGAGAGAGGGGTGAGAAGGAGAAAGAGAGAGGAGGGCAGGAGAGAGAGAGAGAGAGAGAGAGAGAGAGGGGGGAGAGAGAGAGAGAGAGAGAGAGAGAGAGAGAGAGAGAGAGAGAGAGAGAGAGAGAGAGAGAGAGAGAGAGAGAGAGAGAGAGAGAGAAAAGGTCCTTCAATCCTAAGGTTAGGTTAAAGTTCTCCTGCTTTAATCTTTCAACTGAATTTGCCATGTTTGGTTGTTATAGTAATAGTTGTAATAGTATACCGATGTCCATAGTAATGATATGAATACTGTTTCTGTGGCTCCACCGTTGCTTTGGCAATATAAACATTTGTTCCTTAATGCTAATAAAGCCAATTGAATTGAATTGAAATTGAAAAGAGAGAGAAAAGAGAGAGAGATCGAGAGAGACAAGACAGAGAGAGCGATATCTCATTCCAGGTTTTGCGAAGGGGCGCGTACGTGTGCGTAGGCTCGGCCTCGAATGGGAGTTGATGAGTGCGTGTGCATGCTCATCCGAGAGTGCCAAGGTCTGCACAAGATGTCTGTACAGCAGGGGTCGGAATAGATAGTGACCCCTGTCCCCATGTCTTCCCAGCCTTGTAAATCCTCGTGTTGGTGACTGGGGGGCAAACAGCGGCCGGCCCATCCTCTTACGGAGTAACACCGCCTCTTCAGTCATCTAACAGATCGTGAAAACGGCTGTTTGTCTGCCCGTGGTGGTTTACGTCACTGTGTGTCTGTGTGTGTCTGTGTATGAGAGGAAAAGTAGGACAGAGAAACAGGAGCGCCAAGCACAAGAGAGAAACGCAAAGAGGTGTCGAGGAATAGATGTTTTGAAATCGTGATGATTTGTGTCGTTGTGTGTCCTCTCTCCCCGTTCAAGTTTGTCTTATTGTTGAAGAAAGAAAACGTCTGATCTCACAGAGAACAACCTGTAGAAAGAAAAGTAAAAAAAATACAAGAAAAAAAAAAGTGAACCGTCAGAGAGCGAAGGACGATAAAGAGAGGAGACGGAGAAAGAGAGCGAGGAAAGCGAAACGAAGAGACGCCCTAGACAAAACCGACCAGCCACCTTCCCCTTCCTCTCCTTCCCCATGTTCCACTGAGTCACCGTCGTGCACAACATGCAATCTCTGACTCACGCACCGCCGTCTAAAAGCGACCAAGGCAAATTCTTTCAAAGCCCACCCCCCCCACCCCCCCCTCCTGTTTATCTCCCTTCTCGTCTTCCAAGCCGGTGTTTTCACGGCGCGTACCTCGGCTCACCAATTGCGAACGTGCTTATGTAAGGAAATCAGCTTACATAGCGAGAGAATGAGGACTCCAAAGGAGTGCCACCTGAAATAGCAACATGCCATGTTGCTATTGTCCATCAATAATCCCCGTAAAGGAAACTGCCACTGATTCGCGGTGAAGCAATAGAGCAGTTGGAAGTCCTTTGGCGATGCCCATTCTGCCCGGGCTGTGCTTGAACACTGGATAAGGGGGGGCATGCGAGGCTGATGTCAGTGAAACGAGAAAACCAACCCACCCACGTAATCTGGGAGTTGGACAAACAGGCCAGGGTGAGGGCCGCTCACGAGACAACGAGGAGGAGGAGGTGGTGATGAAGACAGGTAGTCAGCCCTAGCCTCTTAGCGCTGCGGTGATAATGACCCCCCCAGGCCCCTCCGCCTGGTGAGTGACACTGACCAGAGATTGGCGGCGTCGACGGCGTTACCGGGGCGGGTAAAATGACACGGCGCCCTGCCGGCCGCCATCCTGGAACAACGTCCTCTGCTCGTCTCGCCGCTCCGCCGACTCTTTATTGGAAGCTGCTGAAAGTGTAAACTGTCAACCTGTCAGAAGAGATCCCACATCTGCTAGGATCAGATTTCAGGATTGACTGTCTTTCGCCCCGGCGCCGCTCGAAATGAGTTCACCCCCCCTCTCCCGATGACTGCCAATGATATCGACGCCCCGACTCGATGAAAGAGACAGAGAAAGAGAAAGAGGGAGGGGGAGAAAAGTAAACAATATTTATATGCTCTCTGCATTGTAAATCAATGGGGCCACAAACAAACGCAAAGTAATGAGTAAGAAGGGAGGCTATACAAGGACTGGGAAGCTATGGGGACTAGGCCAGGCGAGGTTGGGGGGGGGGGGGAGAGATACCTCAGCACAATCACAATTATGAGTGTTTATAATCAGTGTAATGCACACAGGATGCCCGGCGAGCTGTGCGGCCTGGTGGGGAGCTAGCGCCATCTACAGCTAGCTGCTCGTTTGATCGCGGGGCGGGGGGGGAAACAGATGCAAAGGGGATGAGGCTTGGTGTCCACGGTACTGACCTGACTGCCTGCCGGTTATGGAGGCAGAGAGGGAGACAGAGCTGGAGAGATGTAGGCAGAGGGAGAGGGAGAGAGGTAGACAGAGAGAGAGAGGTAGAGAGAGAGAGAGGTAGAAAGAGAGAGAGGTAGAGAGAGAGAGAGGCAGAGAGAGGTAGAGAGAGAGAGACTGAGAGCGAAAGTGAAAGAGAGAGCGAGGCAAATATGTACATAGTGAGAGAGAGGCAAAGATGCAGAGAGAGAGAGAGAATGGGAGAGAGAGAGAGACAAAGATAGAGTCGTTCTGCGAGACAGAAACAATGAGACAGGTACACAGACTGGGAAAGAGAATGAAACCAAGAAAGAGAAACGGGCGCCGACAGCGGGACACTTGACTCAGAGAGAGAGAGAGAGAGAGAGAGAGAGAGAGAGAGAGAGAGAGAGAGAGAGAGAAAAAAAGAGAGAGAGGCCATTACTCCAAATCAACGGAGCCCTGATCCCAGAATAGCTCAGTTAGCCACACAGTGCTGCAGAAGCCTCACCCCCCTACCCCCCCCCCCACCCCCCACCCCCCCCCCCATTATCCTTGCCCTTGCCCAATGAAAATTTCAACACAGTCATAATAGTCCTAACTGCCTGGACCGGCCTCTGGCCCAGAGCCAGCAGGAGAGCAAGGAAGCAACAGGGCCGCACTACAGCACTAATGACATTACTGCAGAGATGAGCCATGTATTTCAAGCAGTGTGTGACCGTGTGTGTGTGTGTGTGAGACTGTGTGGAAGGAGTGTGTGCACGCATGTGTGTGTGCCTGTGTGTGGAGGCAGTACAAAGCATTCCGGCAGTTTCCTCAGCATCGGGGGAGATCACAGGCAGTGAGAGGCCGACGTGTGCCATTAAAATCCACTGGCATTTTGATGAGGCCTTCATAGAAGACTGGCCTTTGCAAAACCGCAAAGGAAGGATGGAGAGGTGAGATGAACGCCTCTGCATATCGACGACCGTGTGTGCGTGTGTTTCTGTGTGTGTAGGGCTGTCTGTTTTGAGCGCTTGTGCGTGGCGGAGCAAGAGGCTAGACTTGAGCAAGACAACATATTGGAAAACTTTCCAAGCTACTTAAGTACAATACTCAAAGGTAACCAAAGTCAACTGTGTTGTCGTGTTTCACAAAAAGTAATAGGGAAGGAAGCAAGTATCAGTAAACGAGAACTCCAACAGCAGAGTAGGATGAAGACGAAAACACACAAAGAATTCTTGATGAAACTTCAGAGCGCAGATGTACTTAGTCAGAAGCCCTGTTCTCCCAAACACTCTGGTGCACTTGCCAGTCACAAATAGATGAACAGCATGTCAAAGGATATATTTATAATCCTAAAGCCAGCCTGCACCCCCAGATCAACGCTGAGAGGATCCAGGCGATGTTCACTCACAATTTCTTTTTTATTTTTATTTTATAGCGGCATGTGGGATTTCCAATCTCTACATCTTCTGAATAAATGATGAAGCAATCATCAACCGCTCGTCATCAACAAGCGATCAAAGGGCGGGTGTGGAGTCGCACGCACTCACGCACACACACACCTAAACTTGTCTTCGGCTCCATGTGATCGTTACGCCAATTAGTGCGTGGCCTGTGTGAGTTGTTTAGAGGGTCGGTCTCAGAAAGGTCAGTGATGGGAAGCTATGGATCCTCAATCAGAAGAGTACACACACACACACGAACAAAGCATCCATAGATCTTCGCCTTGTGCACAACTTGGACATCCACTTTACAGTGTTGGCCTGCTTTCTTGGTTCTGAAGCTTTAATGTCCATATACTACATGCTAGTCAACATGAGGGGGGTTCCAGAACAAAAACAAAAGGCAGGCATTTCCTATAGAGGTCAGGAGAAAACATAGATAAAAGCACAGCGGTCAATTCAACAGGCCTCTCTTCATTCCCACAGAAGGTTTGTTGTCGTAGCGTGGGGTTGTTATCTCATCCCATCGCGTCTGCAGGTCGTACACACGGCGCAGCGTAGCGTCTGACAAACGGGGCGGCGTTCTTTCTATAGACGCGGTGCTGCCGTGTACGTGCCGAGACGGGGGAGGGGGGGGGGGGGACAAGCGCGTGCTGCCGAAAGCGTGGCTTTCCATTGACAACTTTAATCACGGATTGGAGGGAAAACACGGGCGCTAGCCGGAACGGAAGAGAGAAGACAGAAGAAAATGAAATAACTGAAAGTAGAGAAAACCTCGGGGGAACGAGGACATCTCGAGACATCATTACTGCGGAGGCTGCCGGTGTACATCCAAAGTACAGGGTCTATTTCGGAACGGCTAAGCCTTGAGAATTTCTAACCGCATTCGCACGCGCCACATATGAACGCACGCACATATTATCCAATAACAGCCGTCGTAGGGAGATGTTTGACGATTGGAGGCTGATGCTTCACGAGGGCTATATGTAGGCCAGAGTAAATACGGGAAGATGGAAAGGGGGGGGGGGTGGGGGGCTGGGTAGGGAGGTTAGTCGAGGGCAATGTAATCATCTGCCCCCCCCCTCCCCTTCCTCCTGACTTTGGATGGCTGTAGTTCAGACAGACCGCTGACAGCAACGTGAGGGGCCATCAAATCATGTTCCATTTCTATTATTTCTCTCCTACCTTATTTCTCCGGAGGAGGGGTGGCTAGTCAAAACAAGGCTTCCATTACACAGGAAAAGCTGTCAACAAGTTCAAGCCACTCTGACGGGCTCGCCCCCCCCCCCCCCCCCCCCCCCCCCCAAAAAAAAGAAGCTTTTCGTGTTCCCTATATCACTCCCGTGCCCGCTCTCTCTCCCTCTGTCTCTCCTTCTCTTTCCCCATCTCTCTCTCTCTCGACATCTTTCATCTCTTTGTCCCCCCGTCCCCCCCTTCTTGGATCCTTATTGAGTACATCAGCTCAGTTATTCTGTCTCTGCCGCCAAAATATTAAGGTAACAAATCTCCCGACCCGTCGTACCCGGGCTTATGTCACGGAAATGGTTGTCTGTTTTCCAATCTCAGCACTGAACACCAGATATGATTAAATTACCGAGGCAAATCGGATAAAAGAAGGGAGGGATGGAGAGAGAGAGGAGGCTGCATTGCTCCGCCAATTCGACTACATTGCAGGCATACGTCAAGGGGAACCCACTGTGCAGAACAATTGGAATAGATGAACGCACAGACTGGAGAAATTTGCTTTAATATGGTGCGAAATAATAGATAAACGAAGAACACAGAAAGGAATGATCTTGGTGTGGACTTGCTGTTATTGATGCAATAGGCTGCAAGTTCGGCTGCACGGCACCAAAAAAAAACATATACAAATGTTAATGAAATATATATAGCTAAAATAAAAACGCATGCACACAACGTTGGGAAGACTTTGACACCATCATTTGTGGATGCACCCTCGAGCGAAAAATATTGAGATTGTTCTCTCTCCTTTCTAAATCAAGTTGGAAAGAAGTACTTTTTTGAGATACAAAACACTCTCATTTCATCATTCATAACCCCGGATAGTGAACCAGAGTGCCAGAGCTGCCAGAGCACCCCCCCGCCCCCAACAGCACCACCACCACCCAAAAAAACGAAACAATTCTGCAGACAGGAGAATCCAGATATTCTTCCACTGCGGTACGGCACATCTCCAGACATCATGCCAGGATGCGAGACCCTTAAGCATCTCTCCGGCGTCTCCAACAAATGAAAGCAATATCACACCAACAGGCCTCCTCATACCAACAAATATCAAAATAAAGTCGATGAAAAAAATGGGTCACGGCGGGAGTGGATTCCTCAGCGAGAGAACAACCTCTCGTCTCCCTCCGTCCGGCGCCACATTCCTCTCCTCCCCCGCCCACTTACGGCGCGACCGCTCTGACCATCCGGTAGCGGTGGACGACCCTTTCCTCGTGGGCGAGTTGCCACGTCTCCAGACCAATGGGAGGAGACGGATTCATGTGGTGGAGTCGAAGGGATGTGGGGTGTGTGTGTGTGTGTGTGTGGGGTCGGGGGAGGCATCTGAGAGGAAGTGTCGACGTCTGTTTACCTGGAGTAAAAGCTCTTTCTCCACCACCTCCCCGGTCTTGGTTATCAAGCGCCTCTGTAGAGAGTGAATCTTTTGGATCATCTCGTAGGTGCTGGGGTCGCTAGCCTGCAGAGGGAAAGCCGTTTGGAAAGCTTTAATGGCGACAACTGGGAGAGATACATCACCTCTTCTTATCGCCAACCCGACTCCGGGGAGAGGTTGTGTGTGTGCGTGTGTGTGTCGGCGTGCGAGTCTCTCTCGGTGTGTGTGAGTGTTGTAAGCAAGAGAAGTTCTCAGACGTTCAACAAACTGGGGCCACAGCAGACTAGGTTCGTAGCCTTGAGGGGGGAGGAGGGGCCTGTCGCCATGGAGAGGACCTAACGGCTTAAGGCCACACACCTACGTGCACACGCAGGCACACACACAGATATGTTTGAAGTCTAAACACACACTCGTAGACGCACACGCGCGCACACGCACCTCCAGCTTTCTCCAGCGATGGACGTTCATGGGGTTCTCCAACTCCTCCTCCAGGGCCCTGCATCTCGTCCTCTCTTTGAGGAGCTCCCTCTGCATGTGGTACACCTCTCGTCTGACACACACACACACACACACACAATGCCAAGTACCGGTCAAGGCACCATTTCCCACCCACTCAGGACATTGCCATAGAAACAAACAAAACGACTGAGATATTTGTTTTTTTCTTACAAAGCAGGGTTAGATAATGTTCAATGCTTTGTGAATGTCCAATCTGATGACCTTGGTGGGTGGTTTGGATAACAGTACGCCATATGTCCAATTACTGTGAGTAGCTAGCAGCGGAGTGACAAGACAACCTCTGACCTCTCCATTATCTACCAATTAAACCATTTCCAAAGGTCCATTTGAGATCCCATCTACACGGTGTCTTGGTTTACACACACACACATATATATACACATTTTCCCATTGTATGTCAGACTTCACAGAACTGTTTTGAAGTTTGAAATACCAGCCCAAGGCCAGTCCAGGTTAGGGGAGTGATAGAGAAAGAAAAGAAGATTGTAGTTAACGACTCTGCATTTCTTATACCTTCTAATCACCTCCTCATCTGTCGCTTTATCTGAGGTAACCGGATCCAAATCACGCTGGAGTGACGGAAATGAAGACGGTCGAATGATTTCAGTTTAAAAACGCGGGACATTACTTTGACGTGCACGCTTCGCACTCAGCGAGAGACACCGACGCTTAAGCACTCAAAGCTACAAGACGCATGGACAGTGTCAACCTGGCCCTTTGCTAGCCAATTGGCTGGAAAACCACAGACGCATAATCTGGCACTCGAAGTCGAACGCTCGACCGGTTTTTAGACGCGAAAACGTCTCAGTCGGGGGACAAATGATAATCACACGTGGCTCATTAGCCCAATACTGAGAACGAGCGTTTAGTCCCCAAGCTCCGCTAATGTCTGACAGGGACGCAAAATGAGGGATTTCCTCAGAAGGCGGTGATGTACTTTGCGCCACGACGGTGGGTCGCACAGTACCCCCGAAGGCGGCACAAGGCTTAAGCGCGTGGCGCCACGGCGACCATCCAAGTGGTCTGTTTGTTCTCGGTGGGAAGGAGCAGAGGATTGTTGCTGCTCCACCACCTCTAGTCAGAGTGGGGGGGGGGGGAGCGAGGTCCTTTGGGGGGGGGGATGTGCGGGGGAGGTGCATGGGGCGGGATTATCCGACTAATTCAACAGGTGGTGTGGCCCTCACAAGTCGAAACGTCTCGAGCCGACACAAAAACGTCACCCTTTTCTTTTATCTCACCGTCGTTGCTGTTGTTTAAGACTCCCGAGCTCGGGACTCTAATGCACTGTATCTGTGAGGTATCCGGCTGCCAATCACAGCTCAACAGGGCCATGTGCCCAGATACATCACTGTCCCCTACAGGAACAAACAAGTCATCCATCAAAAGCTGTCAGCGCGCACTCACTCCCCTGAAGATACGGAGAAGGGACCCGGAAACGGCACTGTGGCATTGTGCATGTGCTCGCTTGATTCCGGCGCGTTCTCTTACTCACACATCTCCTTCATGGTGTGTTTGCAGTCAGGGGGTTTGGTGGGGGGGTGGGAGAGTAGAGTGACGCTGATGCTGAGAGCTATGCGTTTGTGTGTGTGTGTGTGTGTGTGTGTGTGTGTGTGTGTGGGGGGGGTGGGGGGGTGGGACAGTAGAGTGACGCTGATGCTGAGAGCTATGCGTTTGTGTGTGTGTGCGTTTGTGTGTGTGTGTACATGTGTGTGTGTGTGTGTACGTGTGTGTGTGTGATTGATTCATTCAGGATGACAGGAGCCACCGCTGTGCCGTTCTACCCCGGCCTTAAAGTTTCATCAACACCCCCTACTCTGCAGGGGGGAACCCAGGCCTTTCCAATCTGCCCACGCTCTGATTTCGTTTGTGGACGCTCGCGTTAATATCAGCCAGGGGTGGGGGGATACTTCTAGAAGAGTACGTGCGTGTGTGCGATTATGTGATTGTGTGATTGTGTGTGTGGGTGTGTGTGTGTGTGTGTGGGGTGCAGGGGAGACTGACGCTTCCATACAAACCAGTGTATTTACGACATGTCACATTCTGAGAAGGATCGGAGGAAGGAAGAATGGAAGAAGATGTATAATTAGATGAAATGGAGGACTGTGGCCATCTCTCAGAGCGGGAGTGGGAAAGCACAAAAAAGGCAAGATTGAAACGGTCAGTATTTCCAATCTGTCATCATAATTAGGTTCCTCACAGGAGAGAAAAAAAAGGGCAGAAAAAACCCTACAGCAAGACTTTGAGCGAAGCCGGCATGATTAAATATCAAAACAGAATACGGGTTGGAAAAGAATAAATAAATGAAATGACGACTCACGGGACTCGTCCTGGTCTTTGATAAACACTGGACGGCACTGCGTGGTGCCTGAACGTAACACACACACACACGCGCGCACACACACACATAAACACGGACACATGCATTCTTACACACACACGTACACAAACACGGCTTCTGCAGACAGATCATTTGGCCCCTGAAGCCCTTTGAAAAAAAAATCCATGTCTCTGTAATGGACGCGGGGCTACAAGGCATCAGTGGGAGGCGTCGTGGCGAGGCCGGCTGCCCACGGAGCGCGCCAGGACCGGGCCGTGCACATCACAGGGAGCGGCTCGCTCGGTACCGTCATTATGGAAGGAGACCTGACCACAGTAATGCATGCAAACTGGCTGCGTGTGTGTCTGCGCGCGCGTGCGTCAAAGCGTGTTAAAAGGGCAGGTGGACTGTGTGTGTGGCCAAGTGTGCGTGCAAGTATGAGCGAACGTTGTGTGTGTGGTGCATGTGCGTGCGCATGTGAAGGTGTGTGTGCACCTGTGTGTGCGCACGGGTGTCCCAGTGTGTGTGCACGTGTGTGTGTGTGTGTGTGCACGGGTGTCCCTGTGTGTGTGCACATGTGTGTGTGTGCACATGTGTGTGTGTGTGTGTGTGTGCACGGGCGTCCCTGTGTGTGATCGCCCGCTCGGGGATCCATCTGGCTGTCTGCGCCATTTCAGCTTTCCATCTAGGCAGAGCCTAAGTGGGCTGGCACCTAATGAGGCGCTCGCTGGGAATAGCATATGGCGCTTCCTGTACGCCTCACCTCGGCTCCAGCACCGGCGGATGTCAGGGCGTGGAGGAGGAGACGGGGGGAGACCTGGGGGGGACATGTGTCTCGCAGTGCAGACAGGACAGGTACAAGACACGGAGGCAAGCTGAATGACTGTGGTGGAGCTCTGGGGATCTGGGGTACACTGGCAGCAGGGTGGGGGGTTAACCCGGAAACACGGATCCCCTTCATATGTACTCTGTGTGTTTCCCCCGTTTTATAAGACAAAGCTTCATGATAAATGTCGTGCCTCGTGCTAAAAGGCCTTCAGGCAGGGGGAATTGAACAGCCCCGTCGGTTAGATGGAGCCCGATGCCCTCCATCCAGACTGTGTATTAAGACGTGGGCATGTTTCATTAATAGACGGAAAGCATCTGGGTGCGTTTGCGGAGCCGAGTTTACGCCACCCCCCCCCCCCCCCCCCCCCCCCCCCCTTCTTCTCATTTCTTTTTGAAAGCCCCCTCCGCTCATTACTGTGACAAGACGTGGGCCGAGACTGGTTTCTTCAAAGACAGTTCCACGTTACGCGCACACACACACACACACGTGTGCCTCGCACACACACACACACACACGTGTGCCTCGCACACACACACACGCGCGCGCACATACTGGGTGACACATCCTAGTATCAAGAAGATCTGTTTGGAAGTTATCATGTGTTCCTTTACCCAATCATTTACCCTAATTGCTCGCTCGTATGGGAAAAACAGACGAAAACAATGTCAATTATTTCATGACTATAACTCAATGTCATTCCAGGTTGCCTGCATCAAGCTGAGCATGTACTGTATTCGGGTTGTAATAGAAGTATGCTAATGCACACTATGCGATGCATTTGTAACATGCCCTGCATACGCAGTGGCATCATTTGCATAGACAAATGTGAATTCATAGCCCGATTTGTTAAAATATTTTGTTTTACCCATTGATCATCATCTTTTGCTGTGGCCAAGAGAGCTTGGAAAGAAAAAATAAACTTTGAATATATCTTCGAGTTAAATCATGAAAAAATACCAAAATGATGGGGTCCTTTTGGAATATCAGTGCATAATTCAGGCTCATTGATTATTTATCAGAGTGACTGGAGTGCGACTGCTCTCTCTGAAAGGTTAAGTAGAGCGAAGCACCACTACGAAAATAACCCCCAAGTACTCGGAGAGTAAGATAACATTGGTTGTAAATGAATTTGCCATGAGCTGCGCTGCGCAGATGTCTGAGGGTAGCTCTGCTGAAGTCGGACTTCTCTCCATGCCTCCCCGATCTCTCTCTATCTGTCTCCATACCTCCCACCAGCTTTCTCCCCCGCCATCTCCGTCGCCCTCGCTCTCCCGACAAACCCAAACCCCCCCCCTTACTCTCTGCATCCCTCCCTTCTACCTCTCCCTCCGCAGCAGCCAGCATGGGGGGCGGAGCTCCCTCGACCCCCGCTCACCTCAGGTCCTCCACGTTGGACACGCTCTTGGCCAGGATGCCCTTCTCCCTCCGCAGCTTCTTGATCTCCATCCTGAGCAGACGGATGTCCTCCACGCGCTGGCTGTACTGGATCTCCCCCTTGGTGAGCATGGACTGCTGGATCTTGATCTTCTCGTACAGCAGCGCCAGCTCGTCGTTCCGCCTCACCAGCTGCGTGCCCAGGATGTCCCGCTCGCTGATCACCTGGGGGGGGGGGGGGGGGGGGGGGGGGGAGTAGCTCTTGACTGGCGTGTACATGATGTCACGTGTGCGCCGTGGAGCTTGTTCACACGCGTCCTGGCGACGCAGGCGAGGGACGTGAGAATCCCTCACACGTGCGGGATCCCGCCATGAACGAAAACGCGCTCGTTCCTAGAGAGTCTTCGCACAATCCCCGATGTCCCCCCCCACTCGTACTACATATCAAAGGAAAACATTTACATTGGGGGGGGGAGAATAATTGGAATAATCGAATCTGAATGGGTGTCTCTCCCTTTAATTCTGGAGAGTGGAGAGTCATTGGCCTACTAAACCATGATCTACCCGCGAGGACACCCAGCCCTCCAGCCCCAGACACTCACTCTCTGCAAGGCCTCATCAAGACAATTATTTGGGGATGGCGTGAGCGGGGGGACGAGGGGACGACGGCGTGCCGATGGGGACTCGTCACGGGCGGCTTGAGGGCGAGGACATCCCACAGACACACACTTCCTCTCGACTAACACGCAGGCTCTTTCACTCGTCTGCGTGCCAGTTTCTCTCTCTCATTCTCTGTCTGTCACACACACACACACACACACTCCAACCCTGATGTCACCCCAATCCTCTTTTCTTTCCTACCCCGTGTCGTCACTTAGCCAGGGCCATTACCGCCCCCTTTGATTTCCGACCTGCCTCTTCCCCTGTTGACGGCGAGAGGGGGGGGGGACATATCAAACCGGCCATCTGAACCCGTCAAGGTGCTCGCGGGTTTGACGGCTAGCTGGCCGGACGGCTGCCGCCTTACCTCTAAGCGGGGTCAGGCGGGAGGCAGGAGGCAGCGGGAGCCTTCAGAGGGAACGTCCGAGACCTGTGTTTAATAAGCTCGGAGCACGATCAGACACCGGTCAACTTCTCACTTCCCCCCGGGGGGGCGATCGCTAGAACGGCGACTCAGCTCCTTGAGGCAGGAGAGACCCCCCTTCCACCTCTCCCCCTCTCCCCTCTTCTCCCTCTCCCTCCGTCTTTCATCCCCCCCCCCCCTCCCCTACCTGGTCCAATTCCTTCTTCTGTCGCAGCCTCTCAGCGTCCGCGTCCGCGATGATCTTAAGCAGCTTCCTCTCCTCCGCCTCCTGGTTGTCAATGAACTGCTTTGTCTCCTGGGCCTGCTGCTTCATCTTCTGCAGCTCCGCCTGGGGGTGGAGGCCACACACACACACACACGCAGGGGGGGAGAGGGGGGAGGGGGGGTGGGGGCAGCGTTTAATAAAGAGGAAAATGACAAGACTTCGCCGGGTTCGTTCGTTCGCGGGCAATGTGGAAAATGCCTGTTGCAGAAGCCGGGGTACACAAGACTGGGTCATCCCTTTGAAGCGGGAACAAAAGCGAGCGATAAAGCAAACGGAGAGAGAGAAAATGGACAGCAAAGAAGAGGGAGAAAAGAGAGAACAAATGATAGAGGAGAATGGGAAATCACTCCAATATCCATTTAATGCCCCCCCCCCCCCCCCCAACCCCCCTCATTCTTATCCTTCCTTGTAAACAGGTCAGAGCGCCTGGCCCCACCCCTGAGAGGCTGAGAACGAACTTCTCAGTACCCAGATCAGGTGTCCTGGGGGCCCTGGCCGCACTCCCAGTCTGGCCCCCCTGGCCCTGGTGGTTCACCCTGAACCACTGGGGCTGCACTGGGGCCCACATTCTAGCTGGATGAAGTGGAGGATACAACAGGCCCTTTTATTACAAGAGGACCTCTCCTTTTATCTTCCCCCCCTGGCTAATTACTTTGGGGGTTGCCAGGTTTTAGGCTTGGGTTGCCAGAGCGGTAGGGGGGGGGTCGGCACGGGGCATCAATGAACAGAGGCCATATATCTTGACGAGGAATTAACCCCTGACACGGACATAAAAGTGCCTAAGCGCTTAAACAAAGGCCACACTGTAAACAAATCAACAAACACTTTAATGGCTTGGTGATTAAATGCCTTTGATTTGTGTTAGGACCGAGGCACAATCGATACCAAAGAAATCAAGCGCACAGCAAAGCCTCTTTTATGTGTATTTCGATGCAAAAACCTGTCTGCTGTTGTGTTATTATGGTATTCAGGCTTCCAGTGCCAGGGTTAGGCGGAGTCAAAACGGTGTCAAACTGTAGTCCACTGTCGATCTAGGCTCCTTCTAACCCAGTGTATAGCCTCGACTTGAACCATGACTGTGTATGTATGAGCAAAAGGCACGCATCGTGTCTCTGGAGTCAGTGAACGACGACATCCTTTTTCCGAAAACTGCAGCGCACACTCCGAGTCTGCCAGTGGGTGAAGCGTGTAATGTGTTTCCTTGGAGGGGGGCTGACGCAGAGTCTTGTTACTGCGCCGTTATCAGGTGGGGGGGGGGACCTCTCTGACTGAACTGAAGAGAGATTGGGCTGGAACAGGGGGCCAGGCCTGTGGATGGGGGGGGAAGTTGTCTTCTCTGTGACCGTGTTGTGTAGGATTCGAATTCTGTATCGCCTTCATTTAAATGTTGATGTCCTAATTGTTGTTGTTTTTTCCAAGAGGAGAGAGAAAGAGAGAGAGAGAGAGAGAGAGAGAACAAGAGAGACATAGAGAGTACAAGAGAGAGAGAGAAAGAGAGAGAGAGAGAGAGAGAGAGAGAGGGAGAGAGAGAGAAAAAGAGAGAGGGGAGAGAGAGAGAGAGAGAGAGAGAGAGAGAGAGGGAGAGAGAGAAAAAGAGAGAGGGGAGAGAGAGAGAGAGAGAGGAGAGAGAGAGAGAGAGAGAGAGAGAGAGAGAGAGAGAGAGAGAGAGAGAGAGAGAGAGAGAGGGGGGGTGGGGGTGGGGGTGGGGGGGAGTCTGGATGGGTTAACGACAGGTCATACTTCAGGTCTGGGTTTGATGGGAAAACAAGCAGACGACAGCCAAAACAACGGTTCTGAAAGCGAGCGCAGAGCGGAGAAAACAGGAGAAAAAACAGGTTCTCACATCAAACAGCATGAGCTGAATAAAGGATGAGTAAAAACACTGAGATACAGCCATGCAGAGGCAAACGTAAAACACGACCGAATGTAACACAGCTGCTCATATGGGACACCAAAATAGTTTTTCACTCAGTTGATACTACATCCAGATGTGATGACTGAGCGATGTGGAGTTGGACCCAGGAGGGTGGTTCTGAGGTGGGGGTGGTTGGAGGCGGGGGTGTGAGAGTGGGGTGGGGACATGACTCGGGGAGGGCTACGGACTCCGTAGCACAGAAGTCTATTGCCGTTCGGTACGTGGGGAATGTATAGAAAATGACTTCACAAATGTGAAAATCAGTCAATGAATAATAGATTCGCTAGCACATTAAAGAATTCGGATATTTCCCAGTACAGTATCTTCTTCTCCCTGTGATGTGATTTTGATGATTGCGTAATCAGTTCAAAGCAGAGCACCTCTCCTCCTCTCTCTCTCTCTCTCTCTCTCTCTTTTTTCCCCTCCATGCTTTTCCTACAGGTTTGCGAGCAAGTGAAGGATATCAAAGTCAGACGTCGGCTGAATGAAAGACGGTGGATGGGGGGGGGGGGGGTTGTTAGGAGGGGGGGGGGATGAGAGACAAAGTCACACTTGTAACAGATACCTACTTTTATACATAAAAGCACGCCATGAATACGATATAGAATACATTAAAGCTGAACAGGGGTGAGTCAATGTAATGCGTCTTTTCTTTTCTCTGCTCTCCACGGTTTGCTTTTCCCCCTCTTGGTTCCCCGCCACCTTGGAAAAGCCACAAACTGAGACAAATAAAGTTAGGGACTAAACAAGATGAAACGTCGGTAAAGCTGGCTGACGCTTTTAAGCGCACACACACACACACACACACACCTGTGAACACGCACGCACGACTACACGCCTTGCACACCTGTAAACGCACGCCTTGCGCACGCGCCTTGCACTCCACGCGCGCGCAACTGTAAACGCACGCACGCACAGACACTGCACGCACACACACTGCACACACACGCGGGTGCGCACTTGTAAACACACACACACACACACTCCCACACAGCTCCAAGGCTCCACCAAGTGTGATCCTGAGAAGGTGGAAGGTTCCAACCTCGCCGTGGAATAATTGAGTGGGTACAGCAGCCAAGCGTCCACAGCGGGTCTGCCCGGCCGCCACCCTGAAGGGCACCGCCCCCGCACCGCCACCACCCAGCTGACGATGACACTTCCTGACAGGAGGAGAGGAGCACGCTGGAAATTACACGGTGCAAGGAGGGGGAGAAAAAATGAAAAAGGAAAGGGGGGGAGGGTAGGGAGGTGGAAAGATGAAGGGGCTGACACACAGGGGGGGGTCGAGATGTTGGCGGAGGATGAAATGACGGGGTTTTTCCTTGGTTGTTTGTTGTTGGGCCGGTTAAGGAGGACGCCAAACGTAGGTTTGTCACTGTTTTTTGAGGCGGTCGGGTGGTTTGGTGGGGAGGGGGGGGGCTTGGGGTGGTATTGACTTCTTGTCAACGGGGCGTAATGTGCTGTCAATTGCTAAAATACGAACTAGGTTGACAGGGCAGGGTGGTAGCTGACAAAGTAATGGTCTAAACTGAAGAGTCGAGAGAAGATCTTTCTTTAATAGAGGGCAGGTGAGTGTGGCAAAGCTCTCACGCAGACAGGAGACCTACGACACACACACTACGTTTCACCATTTAAAGTGTGGCTCGCTAGCTACGGCATGCTCCTAAGCAACAGTGTGGTAAACCGTGTTCAACGCAACACACAACATCCTTATTGGCTGCCGTTTAATCGTGACAGCCCTGCGGATCGCTCCTGAACGGGTTCGTGTTGTTTCACTTCCTGAGGTGTTACTGAAATTCCTTCTTGGTGTAAAAAAAAAGAAAGAAAAAGAAGAAGTGAGGTATAGAAAGTGCGAGCCGGAGGAGTGTGAAGCCTAGCCTCGCTGATCGGCTGGCGTGATAAGCCTTTTCTTTTATTCAGCGTCTTCTACCTTTCCTCGCCATCCTCCTCTGCCCCCCCCCCCCAAAAAAGATTTCATTTTCTCACTCAACCATACACACACACACACCCCTCTCAGCTACAGTACTGTAGACTCTAGCAACTCACGACTGAGGAGGAAGATTTCACACAGACCCTCTGAGAGAAATTCTTATCTCGGTGATGAACCAATTTAGGGCCCGGTCGCAATGATAAGATTTCAGCTATTAAGGTTTGACAAATATGTGTCTGAAATGACTGTGCTCTCAATTACAGCACTGATGCAATCTCCTGTGTGAAAACCAGTTACATGGATGTCATGGAGAGGTGAACATGAGGGTCCACCATTAAGGTGGCGCTTTCTTGAAGGCCTATCTGGCTGATGTATGCTAGGACATTATATTGAAACATACAATAGAACTACATCTATTCTTCCTGTGTAATGGGGAATGTGAGGAGAAGAGAAGAGAGGAGGGGAAGGGAGAGGGAAGGGAGGAGGAGAGGGGCATGAATGATGGAATGACAGATAGGAGGAAAGGAGGGATGGAGACAGACAGGTGACAGAAGGATATTGATGCTTAGGGCGGTCGAAAGACTTGAAAGAGGTGAAGCAAAAGGTCAATCCGTAGAAAGATCAAAACGAAGACGGGATAAATAAAAAGACGGTGTTGGGAGAAAAAAAGATGATCTAGGTTATCTAAGTCTGTTGTAGTGTCTTTTTAATTTGCTGTTTTTCTCCAACATGTCCCCCAGCACCCTCAGACATGAAACAGCGTTTTGGTTTCTATTCTCTCTGTTCATTTCCTTTTCCTCTGCTCCCCATGCATGTCTATTCCTCTCTAACGAAGTCTGAAGAAAAGCCGTACGCAGGAGCAGAAGTTAAAATGATATCTGAAGACAGATTCAGAAGCACGAATGTGAAAGGGGTTTGAAAAAAAAAGCTTTATATGACTATGAGTGTCTCACTGTAAGGTGGTTATTTTCTCATTTCAATGAGTCTCTCATAGCCTGACCCACCAGATGGTTTGTTACACATAACCATCTGGGAAATCGTCCTTGGAAACTGTTTGGAAAAGGGCAGGCACAAAAATACTACAACCACGCCCATAGCTGCCAGTAGTTCCTCAAAGGATGCTGATTGGCCCGAACCAAACAAATCACTTGGGTCGTGCCAAGATGGATTCTTGCGTGGAAATGAATCCAGGAATTCTCGCGAATCCAGCTGTCTCGCAACGTTAAGTATCTCCCCCACTGTACAGTGGTTCATTTCTCCACTGAATTACACTGTGTTGCGCTGCTTAACATCGCAATCTGATCAACTAAAGACAAGTGAGGATTCTCAGTTCAGACTTTGAGCCTCAAATGAAGAACCTCCACTCGCTCCTTCCTCCCCCCCCCACTGATGTTTTTTAGATGGTCGCGTAACTTACGATTCAATTACCAAAGCAATATCAGAACAATGGCATATCCCATAACAATTATAATCATGATTGGATGAGCAGAACAGTAAGGGACCTGGCATGACTCGGCAATGGGGGGGGGATTGGGGGGGGGGAGAGGAAAAATCCAGAAGATGAACACTAAAAAATGTAATTTCTCAACTCAGCGCACACACTCCTCTTTATGGCGAGGGTCCTGCTCGATATCTCGGCGCAAAAGCAAATGGCTCCTTTGTTCCCGCCGTGCTTTTCGACTCGTCATCCAAATGTCCAATTGTGATCCGAGGCCTGGCCAGGTGGGGGGGAGGGAGTGAGCGACGGGAGAACCGGGGGGGGGGGGGGGGGCGGGGAAGTCTCTTCGCCCGGCCGCTAGCTCCAGTCCTTCCTTCCCTCTACCTTTCAAACTCCTCGCACGAAGGGGGGGGGGAGGTTCCAAAACGGCGAGGTGGAAGAATGAAAAGTAGAGAAGGGTGATAGCGGGGAGAGCGAAAGCGAGGTGGGGGGGGGGGGAGATGGAGAGTGAGAGATAGGGGGGTGGGGGGGGTAAGGGAGGGGGTGCTGGCTCTCACGGCTAGGCTAAGCTACGCTACGTGGTCCGGGGGGGCTCCAGAGTGTCGGAGCAGATAACGGCGGGCGGGGCCAGGCCGCTCCAATCAGCGCCCCCGGCGGGCAGAGCTGGGGGAGTTGAGCGATGGCTGTCACCGGCCTCTCCCCCCCCCTCTCTCCACGCCACCCGCCCCCGGAGCGGAGCATGCTGGGTAATGTCCGCGGGGGGGAAGAGATGGGGTGGGAGGCAGACGGCGGAGATCATAAGTAAGGAGGAGAAGGTGGAGGAGGGGAGGACAGGGGAAGGACGAGATGTGGAGGGGAGGAAGGCCGCACTGCCGAGGGCCCTTATTCATCACCGCTGGCATTCTAATTTGACACCTAGCATGAGAGCGAAAGACCCATCGATCAGCTGAGCTAACTCAGGAGGAATTGGTCGGGTTCGCGCGGAGAGGAAAAGCGGAGGCGGCCCTTTTAATAAGGCACCGCCGCACACGCGGCGCCCCGGACGACCACACGCGCACCGTCGCCGAACCCTCTCTCTCTCTCTCTCTCCATCTCGCCCTTGCCCAGACCCTCGCCCCCCGCCCCCCCCAGTGGTTGAGTCAGCTAGCCGTGAACATCAGGCCTGCTCAACCTCTAATCCCCCCCCCCTCCCCCTTAAACTACCTTCCGGTGCTTTCTACCAAACCCATCTGTTCAGACCTCAGGTACTGTGAGCCCTGTGACTACCTAACACACACACACACTCTCCTCACGCTCATGTGCACAGTGCACAGGGGGAGACTGGTGGGCCGATTCACCTGTTTTGGGGGGGATGGCTGGCCGGATGTCATTCTCTCTCTCTCTCTCTCTCTCTCTCTCTCTCTCTCTATCTGTCTCTCTCTCTCTCTTTCTCTATCTGTATTTCTGTTAGAAGCCTACACTTTGTTGAAATGAATATGTATCCCGGTCAGATCCTGTATATGAGCTAGGCTGCATAACAGGGTTATGCAAATTCGACAACAAATGAAAATACCACTGGCAATATGCATATTAATGTGACCGCGGTGTTTCTTGTGCGGGTGCATTCAAATATAACGTTCTGGAATGTAATTATGTTCGGGCCATATTGAATCCATTTAGACAAGTTCAAAAAACACTGTCTCGTTTTCCAACATTTAAAGTAACCGTAGATTTATTAAAAACTGTGGTTTGTGAAAAGTGTGTTTTACGAGTTACGGTTCGTGAAAAGGCTGTAAATAAAGTGGGAAATTCAAACAACCACAACAAACAAACAAAAACACCCCCCAAAAAAATTCTTGCACGCTCAGTAAACACCTGAAGGAAACAGCTGGCACAGGGCCCAGCTCCAGACTGAGTCACACGTTGGTGAATCCGTACCGTACCCGGTGACGCCGTGCAAAGGGCCCTTCACCATGAGTCATCAGAAAGATCTAAGAATACCACTGTACCTCCGCAGCACAGTGGGACAAGGTTATTGATGTCGTTACCGCAGCGTTCCTGGGGAGGCCGCACGCAAACTAACTCCACTTGAGTAGCCATTTTCCATCACCGTTATCAAGAGGATGACATGAGGACAGAAGGGTGTCTATGGAAATGTCTGGAGCAGGAAGCACAGTGCCTGGAACTGGAATGAACTGGAACAGTAGCTGCGTGTTTGGAAAAGGAACCGTCCCAAACTGAAATGTCTGGAGCAGGAAGCCCAGTGCCTGGAACTGGAATGAACTGGAACAGTAGCTGCGTGTTTGGAAAAGGAACCGTCCCAAACTGAACAGGACCTGTCCCTGTTCAGTTTGACCTGTACCGTATATGCATTCACATTCAAAATGCAAAAATGCAATGAATGTGAATGTGAATGCATATACGGTAGAATACACAATTGTCTCGCTTGTTTCATGCTGGGGCTAACACACCTAACTATAGGTTTTCAAAAACGTTCTGAAAAAACAGTTTCTAAACGTGTCTCTGTTCTCCTCCTCTCTCTGCAGTAGTAGCTCTACTGTCAATTACAGTGCTAAGGCATCCCGTCGTCCCCAGCATGAGCATTGTCATGGCGACGATGATGCGCCAGTGTCTCCTACAGGGAAGACTGTACCTAAGTGCTGGCTATCTCTAGGTATCCACCATAACGGCTGATTTTACATGTAGTCATTTAGCTCTTATCCAGAGCGACTTACAGTAAGTACAGGGACATTCCCCTCCGAGGGAAGTAGGGTGAAGTGCCTTGCCCAAGGACACAACGTAATTTGTCATGGCCTGGAATCGAACCGGCAACCTTCTGATTGTAATAGCCTGATTTCTTAACCCGCTCAGCCATCTGACCACCTGGGCTAACAGCCGCCCCGGGCGCCATGGGAGGGGGAGGTTACCTTGAGAGCCTCCTTCTCCTTCTCCACCCTCTGGAACTCCAGGTGCTCCTTCACCAGGGCCGTCTCCTTGCCATTGATCTCCTCCTTCATCTGGTCGATCTGGTGGTTCATGATCTTCAGCTTCCTCTTCATCTCCGTGATCTCGTCCTGGGATGGAGGGAGAGGGAAAGAGAGAGAGAGAGAGAGAGAGAGAGAGAGAGAGAGAGAGAGAGAGAGAGAGAGAGAGAGAGAGAGAGAGAGGAGGACGTGACAGGGTGGGGAATGGAAAGGAGGGAGTGAGGGAAAGGAAGAGAGGGATGGGGGGTGTAATGAGGGTGGAGTACAGAGTAAAAGTGTGTGAAGGAGAGGGAATGAGCGAAAGACAGAGAGAGAGAGAGAGAGAGAGAGAGAGGTGGAGACGAAGAGAGATAAGAGAGACAGAAAGGGGTGAAAGGGAGGGGCAGTGACCAAATGAGGTGGAAGAGGTGAGGGAATGGGACGGGACAGAGAAAAAATGGTTGAGAGGCAATCAGACAAAATGAGACAGAGAGAGAGAGAGAGAGAGAGAGAGAGAGAGAGAGAGAGAGAGAGAGAGAGAGAGAGAGAGAGAGAGAGAGAGAGAGAGAAAGAAAGAAAGAGAGCGAGAGAAGGGCAAAGGAAGAAAAGGGAGAGGGGTACAAAAGGACTCATTAAAAAATGACACCCGTGGTCAGAAAAGTTACACCGCCCCTGACAAGGTCGAACTGCTTGTCAGTCGAGGACAGACGTCAGAACAGGGGGATGACTTTCCCTCTCCTCCCCAACTAGCAGGAAAAAAATGAAAGCATGATTAAATAAAAAGGAAGAATGAAAGTGTGGAATTATTCTTTGATACAGTGCTGAATCAAAATCACTCTCTGATATGGCACTCCTTGACATTATCCCTCTATTCTCAAAGCATCAGAGGAACTGGGCTGCTCAAATATTAGTAGTCGATCTGAGTTTTGTGATCTGTTCTGGGGGGGGGGGGTTTTGGGCAGGAAAGTTAGTGGGTGTAGCTACGCAACAATGTTGGAGTGGGGTTCAAATGGAACACAGCACAAATGAACAATCCACAAGTCCATTAGTGTTTGGGTTCATGATCTGGATTGCAGATGACAAAGGACAAGTCTCTGCCTATATTAAGATGTTGCTCTGCTGATGGAGGTAGTGTATAAGGGAACTTCCCTTTGACCGAACCTATTTACTTCCTCTGAAAAAAGTGGGGTGAAGTAGGATGAGTGAGTGAGTGAGTCTGGGAGAGGAAGACATTCAGAGGCTGTTCAAGCCTGCTTCGCTGGATTGAGGGATGGATAAATGGATGCCATAAAACAGCCTATAATAAAACGATGATTAATTAATTCAATCGCAGCATCAATTACCCTGAGTAACTTCTTATCCGTGTATGTGTGTAACTATTTGTGCACAACTTCTGAATGCGTGTATTGAGTGCATCTGTGTACATGCCTGTGTTTGTGCACGCTAATGTGTGTGTGTGCACGCACTTGTCTGTGTGTGTGTGTGTGTGTGTGTGTGTGTGTGCGCATAAGCATGTGTGTGTGTCCAAGCAGGTGTGTGTGTGTGGGTGTGTGGTACCTGGGCCTCGATGAGGTTCTTGCTGTAGAGGTTCCGGTCGGAGCGGACCGCCTCGTACAGGTTCTGCTGCTGCTTCAGCTTGGTCTCCGCCTCGGCGATCTTCTTCTTGTAGTCGAAGATCTGCATCTCGCGCACTTTGATGTCCTCCATGTGCTGGAGCACCTGTGGGAGGAGGGAGGAGAGAGAGAGGGGGGTGAGAGAGATAGAGGAGAGAGGCCGGGGACGGGAGCGGGTGGGGGGTTAGAGAGGGGGCGTGGCATGTGGGGGGGGGGGGTTGGAAGTGGGCGGGGGCACAGTAGGGGGTGTCGTAGCCTGGGGCTTCATTACACTCGAGGTGATCAAGTAACCCGGGGAGGGGGGGGGGGGGGGGCGATGCTAATAATCAGTCCTAACACTCATCCTAACCCTAACCCTAACCCTAACCCTAAAAAAAAATGACTAAATGTCATCCTCCTCTCTCTTCCTGACCCTAACCCTAACACTCATCCTCCTCTCTCTTCCTGACCCTAACCCTAACACTCATCCTCCTCTCTCTTCCTGACCCTAACCCTAACACTCATCCTCCTCTCTCTTCCTGACCCTAACCCTAACACTCATCCTCCTCTCTCTTCCTGACCCTAACCCTAACACTCATCCTCCTCTCTCTTCCTGACCCTAACCCTAACACTCATCCTCCTCTCTCTTCCTGACCCTAACCCTAACACTCATCCTCCTCTCTCTTCCTGACCCTAACCCTAACACTCATCCTCCTCTCTCTTCCTGACCCTAACCCTAACACTCATCCTCCTCTCTCTTCCTGACCCTAACCCTAACACTCATCCTCCTCTCTCTTCCTGACCCTAACCCTAACACTCATCCTCCTCTCTCTTCCTGACCCTAACCCTAACACTCATCCTCCTCTCTCTTCCTGACCCTAACCCTAACACTCATCCTCCTCTCTCTTCCTGACCCTAACCCTAACACTCATCCTCCTCTCTCTTCCTGACCCTAACCCTAACACTCATCCTCCTCTCTCTTCCTGACCCTAACCCTAACACTCATCCTCCTCTCTCTTCCTGACCCTAACCCTAACACTCATCCTCCTCTCTCTTCCTGACCCTAACCCTAACACTCATCCTCCTCTCTCTTCCTGACCCTAACCCTAACACTCATCCTCCTCTCTCTTCCTGACCCTAACCCTAACACTCATCCTCCTCTCTCTTCCTGACCCTAACCCTAACACTCATCCTCCTCTCTCTTCCTGACCCTAACCCTAACACTCATCCTCCTCTCTCTTCCTGACCCTAACCCTAACACTCATCCTCCTCTCTCTTCCTGACCCTAACCCTAACACTCATCCTCCTCTCTCTTCCTGACCCTAACCCTAACACTCATCCTCCTCTCTCTTCCTGACCCTAACCCTAACACTCATCCTCCTCTCTCTTCCTGACCCTAACCCTAACACTCATCCTTCTCTCTCTTCCTGACCCTAACCCTAACACTCATCCTCCTCTCTCTTCCTGACCCTAACCCTAACACTCATCCTCCTCTCTCTTCCTGACCCTAACCATAACACTCATCCTCCTCTCTCTTCCTGACCCTAACCCTAACACTCATCCTCCTCTCTCTTCCTGACCCTAACCCTAACACTCATCCTCCTCTCTCTTCCTGACCCTAACCCTAACACTCATCCTCCTCTCTCTTCCTGACCCTAACCCTAACACTCATCCTCCTCTCTCTTCCTGACCCTAACCCTAACACTCATCCTCCTCTCTCTTCCTGACCCTAACCCTAACACTCATCCTCCTCTCTCTTCCTGACCCTAACCCTAACACTCATCCTCCTCTCTCTTCCTGACCCTAACCCTAACACTCATCCTCCTCTCTCTTCCTGACCCTAACCCTAACACTCATCCTCCTCTCTCTTCCTGACCCTAACCCTAACACTCATCCTCCTCTCTCTTCCTGACCCTAACCCTAACACTCATCCTCCTCTCTCTTCCTGACCCTAACCCTAACACTCATCCTCCTCTCTCTTCCTGACCCTAACCCTAACACTCATCCTCCTCTCTCTTCCTGACCCTAACCCTAACACTCATCCTCCTCTCTCTTCCTGACCCTAACCCTAACACTCATCCTTCTCTCTCTTCCTGACCCTAACCCTAACACTCATCCTCCTCTCTCTTCCTGACCCTAACCCTAACACTCATCCTCCTCTCTCTTCCTGACCCTAACCCTAACACTCATCCTCCTCTCTCTTCCTGACCCTAACCCTAACACTCATCCTCCTCTCTCTTCCTGACCCTAACCCTAACACTCATCCTCCTCTCTCTTCCTGACCCTAACCCTAACACTCATCCTCCTCTCTCTTCCTGACTCCGTTCTCAATCCAAACCCCCCTGGGGGACATGAGGCTAGGTGAGACGAGCCCCGTCCCTCCCCCTTGTGAAGTGGAGGAGATCTGCGTTCAAGTGCCTCTGATGGCCAGAGCGCTCCGTTCCCAGGGGATTGATTGAGCGGTCGACGGGGAACGCCCCGTGCCTCCCGCGGTCCTCGTCCTCCTCGGTGCGAGCGGCTCGACAGCCAGATAAGTAATGTCAAATGACATTCCACACATATCTGCTTCTGGAAATCAAATTAGATGTCTGGTTGTATATTGTGCGCCTCCCTCAGCGTAGATCTGCTAATCCAATCATGGAGCGCCCTGGCTCAGTTCTTCCCTTTGCTACTTCAGAGGCAACATGCACAGAAATCAAATGTAAAGAAGTGTGTGGGTGGGTATGTGTGTGGCTGTGTGTGTGGGTGTGTGTGGGTGGGTGTGAAGATGTTCTGATTAGTGTGCTGAATGTCCTACAGTACGAGTCTATAGGGATACTGCTTAAGTAAGTTCAGATCATAAATGTATTCCTCTGACACATGGTGTCCTTACCTTCACTGTGTGCGTTTAGAGAGCTAAGGCCCCACTTTGGAAATAACCGTGGCAGAGGACACACAAGTGAGATGAAAAATCAATGTTTAATCTTTTCTGGGGAACGGCCAGAAAGCGGAAACTGTCAGTTTCCAAATTGAGTGGTGGTTATTATCACATATTATTTTCATTCAAAGCCTACTGATCTTCTTTATTGAATGGTTATCATTGTGTTAGCTAGGTACAGTGGAGAAGGAGGATTATGGCTTTGTTCACTATCAATTCTCTGGTCAGCAATCCTGAACTGAGGAGGAGCAGCAAAGGAACTTGAGGAAACACAATTAGTAGTTGACTCGTACAATTGAATTCGAAATTAGTTATTGCTCGGCTAGAAACCCAAGTGAACTCCTTTAGGTTTTAAACTTGTTGCGAGCGAGCGATACAGTTCCCCATTGATTTACCCAGCCCTGTTTGTGCGTTGACAGCAGAATTCTAATCACAAAAATAGTGGCAAAAGTATTCATGAATTTTAAAGCAATCCCTTGATTAAGGGCCCTTGTCAGTGTTAAAGACACATTTGCAAAGCCATTACCACGGTGCTTGTTTTAAACGTGGCATGCTTCCGTTTCTTCAAGGTTCTTTGTAAAAACAAGACGAAAAAAAACGAGAAGAAAAAAGAACCCGAAAATCCAAGACATTTGATTTCAACTTCCAAAATGGCCGACGTGCTACTGACACTGTTTGAAGAAGGGGTTTGAGAGAAGTCATCATGGGTGCCTCAGGTACCTGCAGGCCTGCTACAGGGAGCTGAACACTGTGTCCAGACAGCGTGTCTCTGACACTCAGGAGAGAGCTGTGGGTATGGATACATTACAACCATGCCGCGGTAGGAACCAAAAAGGCGCTATTGTTTTCTGTTCCTTTCTACTGTCCTCTACTCTGTCCTGCTCAAGGCTCTGCTTAGCTCCCATTGGCTGAACCCTCCTTTCCTCAACTCCCCTGTACTCTGTCCTGCTCAAGGCACTGCTTAGCTCCCATTGGCTGAACCCGTCCTTTCCTCAATTCCCCTCTACTCTGTCCTGCTCAAGGCTCTGCTTAGCTCCCATTGGCTGAACCCTCCTTTCCTCAACTCCCCTCTACTCTGCTCGACTGTCCCCTCGCCTAGTCTATTCCCTTCTATTCTCCTCTCCTCACATCCACTCTCCTCTAATCGGCACTACACTTCACAGTGTCAGTATCTTGTAGTCTATTCTCTATTCAAATCAATGTTACAAGCTGGAATCTAATCAGGCGTTCTCATTTGTGCCATGAGCTTTTACGACTCAGCGGTGTCATGAGTCCCGGGATGGCTCTGCTCTCTGCTATTCATAAATGCTACTTACGCTCTCGGTACCGTGAACGGAGAGAAGCGTGGGCGGAAACGAGAAGGTGCTGTACGTGCAGCATGTGCGATGACACGTTGTTCCCCCCCCCCCTCCGTGTGTTACCCATCCCCATTATCACGGCTTTTAGAGGCCGCCGTGAATCAATTAGATCGAGAAACGCCACAGCAGTGGCAGGGACGCGACAAAGGCGGTCCGGCTTCTGTTTAACGGATAACAAAGACACAATGTATAACAAGGGCCAATGTAGAACACTCGTAACCGGCAACAAAAAAGTCTAGAAAAGGACGTATTTCAATCGAGTTACCGCCTTCCCCCGCGACTCTTTTTTTCCCCCTCTTCCATTCCGCTCATCAACCCGGCGAGCTCAGCGAGGGCTTCTCACAGGCTTCTCGTCGCGACTCGAATAACACGTTATGAAGCCAGATGCTGTGCCCGGTTGGCAAGCGCCGTTTGCGAGAGAAATGACTCAAGCAACAGGATATTTCAATCGAGGCTGTTTCTAAGGGGTTTCTCCTGGAGTCGTCTTATTCGCCACCCTCAAGCGTCTGGGGTCGGGTTTTGTACAAAATACCAGCGCCTTTTCCCGATTCTGGCCCCCGTTGTGTCGAAGTGAGCCGCGTGTCTGTTTGTCACGGCGCCGGACGCCTGGGCCTGTGCACCTGCCTTGTACGTGAGGTCGCTGGCCTCGTTGATGTAGCGGTCCCGCTCCTTCTCCAGCTGGTAGATGATCTTGCGCTGCTTCTGGGCCTCGTCGCGGTAGTTCATGATCTCCTGGTCCAGGTTCTTCTTGGACTGCTCGTGAAGCTTCACCATGTTCAGCTGCTTCTCTGTGGCGTTGGCCGCCTTGATCATGTTCTGGTGGAGACACAGATGCACACGCACACACACACGCACACACACGCGAGCGGGAGACACGCACACACATTTGCACAATGGATTAGCTGGATGAATTAGCTAAGCGGATGAGGGCATGTTTGGTCTAGGAGTGTGCATTTGGCAAAGATGTTCCGCATATTGCTTGCATTCAGGCGATTATCTGACTCCATACAATTGGAACAAATCAAGCAAGACCTGCAAATAACCAAAGGAGCAAAGCACTGTGAGGATGCTGTGAAAGGCTTTAGAGCAGAAAATAGCCCAGTGCCATTGGACAAAAAAGATACCACTTTAGACACACGAAACATCCATTCCTCCTTGTAAGATCTCCTTCTCCACAGACCCCTTCCTTTCCGCCCACCCCGACCCCCACCGCCCCCACGCCTGACCCCCAATCTAAGCTACGTTCCGTGGGCATATCACCACACACAGACGCCCCCCCCCCCCCCCACCCCCCCACCTCTTAGCATGCCAGCGTGTAGCGCTGCACAGCCAGGGCAGATGAAATATGAATGGGCCTCTCTCATCTCCTTATACACAACAACAATACAATATTTAGCACATCATCATCAGTGTCGGAGGCACTCGCCGTTTCAATCTGCCATCGGGAGCCTTGAAGAGCAATTAAGAAGCTCGTTTTTTCTTTTCTGGTGTAGAAAAGAGCGGAGTGGGGGGGAGGCGGGGGGGGGGAGGTGGCGTACGACAACACTTTAAGTACAATATCTATCACTTCAAAGAGCAGGGACGACATCATGCGGGGGCCGTGACAATTAGTTTTGTTTGTCTTTCTACTCAGAGAACTCGGGAGCGAGCGGAAGCGGAAGGCTTCTCACAGGGCCTCGACGCGTGACGCGCGTGTGCGATAGCATGTCAGGTGGGTCCGTGTTGGCGTTGTGGCGGGGGGCGTCGTGGACCTGCGGGGGGGGGCGGAGACCTTTAATAAAGCGGAGTGGAGAGGGGCGATCTTCAGCCTGGGCCCAACAGGGCTGGGGGGGGGGGGGTCACTGTGACGGCCTCGTACAGTAACACACACCTCCACTAACACGCACGAGTCCACGCACACCGAAACACACACACACACACGCGCGTTTGAATAGGATATCGCTCCCTACTCTTTACCTTGTTGAGGATGTCCCTCTCCCGGACCAGCTCGTCGATGGCCTTCTTGTCGACCTCCACCTGTTTCCTGGACGACTCCATCTCTGCACGAGACGGGGAGAAGAGACACAAAGAAACATTTACTCACTCGTATCTTATCCATTTAGTCGCTCTTATCCAGAGCGACTTACAGTAAGTACAGGGACATTCCCCCCGAGGCAAGTAAGGTGAAGTGCCTCGCCCAAGGACACAACCCTATTTTCGCACGGCCGGGAATCGAACTGGCAACCTTCCGATTACTAGCCCGATTTCCTAACCGCTCAGCCATCTGACTCCTGAAACAGATTTCCTGTTTAGGGCCCCTGATGGGATGTTTTGATAACTGCCAATTTTCCCACCCTCTCTTTAGAGAAACCGTGGGTTTTAATACGCTGTTCAGGCTCGAGCGCATCGAGCCCGTATGAAATAATTACACAAGAGAGGAAGCCTATTACTTTCACGTCGGGGAAACGGGGGGACGCGAGGCGCGCGGGACGGAGAGGTAGTCAGAGAGAGGGAGGATGAAGGGTGGGGGTGAGATGAAGAGTCAGACGGGGGGGTGACTGACCGAAGGGCAACGGGGATAGGGAAGAGACACCAGAAGAGGGGAGAGAGAGAGGTGGGTGAGAGATGGACAGGTGGGAAGGAGAGATGGGGGGTTGGAGGGGTTGGATGCATGTTGGGGAGGGAAGAAAGAGACAACAGGATGGGGGCAAACACAGAGAAAGAGAGATTGGACAACTGTGAGTCACAGAATGAGAGCGTGAGAGAGAGATGGAGCGAACAGGAAATAAAAAGAGAGAGAGCGCCATGAAAAAGACTGAGACGAGAGCAGAGACGTCACACGGATCGTTGTTAAGTGGGCGCCGTGTCAGAAGGCATGAGCATCCGTGGTTGTCATGTCAAATGGCCGTTCCGTGTACTCCCATCGGGGGCCCCTTGGCGCGGCGAGCGGGATCGCCGACCTCCCCCCGCATGCTCCCCTTCAGTCCATCGCTCACGGGTGACACTTATTAACGTGACACCGGCATTTTTTTACCTCATCCATCGCGCTACGCCCCAAAAAACCGCCCACCGGACGCCACTCGAACGCGGCAGAGCCCTGTGGTGCCAACCGATTCATTACGAAAGTCCACACACACACACATACACACACTTCATCATCATCACTAGCAATCATTACATCGGTGATGAGTCATGAGTTAAGCTTTGTTCCGTTTTTTTCCGCTATAAGGGACAGAGAGGGGGAAAGAAAAATGATCAAAAGTGTCTGGTTTTTTGATGGACCTCACACAGACCCAGAGCCACCTGACAGATCAATAGACATGTCAACACCACACAGGGGGATTTGAATGTCTCTCCGAGTTGCAGATGAAGACGTCAGAAGGGGGATCTCGGCTGTCGAGAGGAGCGAGGCGGTCCTGACAGTGTCGGGTGGAATAGACGCAGAGCAGAGGAGACAGTTTAAGTGCCAATTGCGTGTGTGTACGTGTGTGTGGGGGGAGATTTGCTGGCTACGTGGGTGTGAGTGTGGGCGTATGTCTGTGTGTGTGTGAGTGTGTGTGTGGGCATATGTCTGTGTGTGAGTGTGTGTGTGGGCGTATGTCTGTGTGTGAGTGTGTGAAAGAGGCTGTCTGGCTGTCAGTGCCTGTGTGTGTGTGTGTGAGAGAGAGAGAGAGAGAGGAGAGAGAGAGAGAGAGAGAGAGAGAGAGAGAGAGAGAGAGAGAGAGAGAGAGAGAGAGAGAGAGAGAGAGAGAGAGAGAGAGAGAGAGAGAGAGAGAGCGTGCACGGTGGCGTGTGTCTGCGTCAGTGCGTCGGCCTCTCCGTGCCTCTGTCCAGCCCGGCTATCTGGTTCTTCAGCGTGTCCCTCTGCTGCTCCACGTCCAGCTTTTGCTCCTCGGTCTGCCGGGAGCCTCCGCTGGGTGGCCTCCCGCGTCTTCGTCAGCTTGGCTATCTCCTGACGCATCTGACTCACCTCCTCCTCCTTCACCCTGGAGACAGGGGGGAGCCAGCCAGCAAGAGGAGGGAGGGAGAGAAGGAGAGATGGGGAGGGGGGGGGGGGGGAGATGGAGGGAGAGAGAAAGAGATGGAAGGGGAGACAAAGGGAGGGAGGGAGGGAGGGAGGGAGGGAGGGAGGGAAGGGAGGGAGGGAGGGAGGGAGGGAGGGAGGGAGGGAGGGAGGGAGGGAGGGAGGGAGGGAGGGAGGGAGGGAGGGGAAACGAGAAACGAGAAACGAGAAAAGAGGAGAGAGAAGGAAAGCCAGATAGCGAGAAAGAGGAGCGGGGAGAGAGTGAGGATAACAGGTATTTATTGTGTTGCAGTGTTGCTGGCATTGGGGGCTCCAGACCAATTTTCTTTGTCTGTGTGATAGCGGTTCAGGGGAGACCTCTCCATTCTCTGGAGGGTCCGCCAGACCAAGACAAGTGTTTTCCAGTGCTCGGGGCTCCGATAATCTCTCTCTGTTCCCCTCCCTCCTGAACTCCTCTGCCTGCATTCGCGGGAAATCACGGCGACCACTTCACAGGAAATGACGGCGATCCCGTTGTCCTCGAAGGACACCATCTATCTGGGATAATCAGGATGCCTTTCTGCGCGCGTCACCCCGGCGTCAGGAATGTTTTAAACGCCTGCCTGGCTTGTCGAACGCACCGAGCACGCCGTTTCTAGCGCCACCTCAACGAGCAGGAGACAATGTGGTATGAACGGCACGGAGGAGACATGGTCGTGGTGTTAGCATATGCCTAACGGGGTGTTGTGTCTGTTTTTTTTTTGCTTCAAATGACTAGAGAACTTGTCTCACTTTATGGCTTTGGGTAGAAGAAAAAAAGTGATTGGGGTGTTTGGTGATGAATTGCATCTAAACAGTGCCCCCTTGTGTTGACGTTCCTCGACTAAGCCCACTTTTCCCTCCCTGAGTGCAGTCCCGAGACTCGCACATTACAGTAACGTCCACGGTTCGAGACGACAGTGAGTGCATTCGCTTCTCGTGGTTTTAAAACCAGAGCACACAAGGCTAGGCGCTCTTTATCGACCTGTTAGTAGCACTGTGAGATAGATCTTTTCAGTGCAGACTCAACGCACAGGACCGAAGGCAGGTTCAAGGCTCGGTGTTCGGGGCGTTTGCGGATAGCCGGTCAACTTATCTATCAAATCCCTCCTTCCCAAGATATCCAAGCTAGCTAGCACACCTGGGCCCAACAGCAGCCGAGCAAAAGCTTCCGTCGATACGAGCTGCTTTGCCAGCAAGGGGTGTGTGGAGAAGTAGCCGCAAAAAAAAGCAAACGCTGCCTTTCCCAGGACTCCTATTATGTAAGGGCCCTGACAGCAATGTTGTTCGATCCGCACAAGGCAACACTTTGAGAGAGGCTCTCGGTGGACGCCTTTCATCTGGGCCTGCCCGGCATCTACACATACAGACACAGGCGTGCACACACACACAGTCCTTCAGTCTCTCTCTCTCTCTCTCTCTCTCTCTCTTCTCTCTCTCTCTCTCTCTCTCACACCCCCTCTCTCTCTCTAACTCTCTCTCTCACACCCCCCTCTCTCTCTCTATCTCACCCCCCCCCCTCTCTCTCTCTCTCTCTCTCTCTCTCTCTCTCTCTCTCTCTCTCTCTCTCTCTCTCACCCGCTCTCTCATGTTCCTCGCTATCTCAGCCGCCCCTCTCACTCACCCTCTCGTCCTTGTTCACACCCCCGCACACAGCCACCCTCCCACCACTCCCCATACACCACATCCCACTCTTTCCACAGACCCAGAGCAGATTGGGGGGCTGGTGGTGGTGGTGAGGGGCTAGCCCCGACGGCGGGGGCCTTACTTCAGGTCGGACGCCCTCTGGTGATTGTCGAGGGAGACGTGCTCCAGGCTGGCGGCGTTGTTCTCGTTCTCCTGCTGCAGCTTGCTGTTCCTCACCTGCAGCTGCTCCAGCTCCTTGGTGGCTCGCTCGTTCAGGATCTGACAGGGCCCGGGGGGGGGGGGGGGGGGGGAGGGGAGGGGATGATGAGAGATGGACAGCATAAACGCTCGTATCTGACTCCACTTCTCGGGCTGTAACGTCAAGCGAAACGTAAAAAAAAATGAATGTTGTTTATTTTTTTCCATGTTCCAGGCAAGCCACGAAAAAAAAAAAAAAAGCCTCCTTTGACAAGCCTAAAAGCACTACCCTCGGCTGAAAGCCTTTTGCGCGAGATGTCACTTCACGCTCCATCTTCTGCCTGGTTAGAAATGTCAAAAAGCTCAAACAGCGAGCAGGTTTTGTATTCGACTGGGGCCCAAACTGTGGTCATGGCTGGGGAGCACTCATCCCTGTCCAAGTGGGCTGAGCCCCCAGCGCCTGGCGGGGTGACGCCAGCCTTGGCGTGGGCTCCACAGCACACAGCCATGAGAACAGACTGGAGGAAGTCCCACGGGTGGGGACTGGATGCTGGTGGTGCTGGTGTGTGTGTGTGTGTGTGTCTACCTGCCTGGCTGCACACGTCTGTGTGCACCGGAGACGACTAGAACCCCATCCCACCAATCACAGGTGGAGTCCGCGGAGTCGTGTGGGTGTTTGTCTGTGTGTGAGTGTAGTGTGTTTATGTGTGTTCATGTGTTATGTGTGTTTATGTGTGTGTGTGTGTTGATGTGTGTGTGTGTGTGTATGTGTGTGTGCGTGTTTCTGTGTGTATATGTGTATGTGTGTTTATATGTGTGTGTGTGTTTATGTGTGTGTGTGTGTGTGTGTGTGTGTGTTGATGTGTGTGTGTGTGTGTGTGTGTGTGTGTGTGTGTGTGTGTGTGTGTGTGTGTGTTGTGTGTGTGTGTGTGTGTATGTGTGTGTGCGTGTTTCTGTGTGTATATGTGTATGTGTGTTTATATGTGTGTGTGGTGTTGATGTGTGTGTGTGTGTGTGTGTGTGTATGTATGTGTGTGTGTTAATGTGTTTAGGTGTGTGTGTGTGTGTGTTCATGTGTTTAGGTGTGTGTGTGTGTTCATGTGTTTAGGTGTGTATGTGTGTGTGTGTTCATGTGTTTAGGTGTGTGTGTGTGTCCCCTCACCTTCTGCTCCCTGAGCTGTTGCTCCAGCCTCTGCTGCTCCTCCTTGCTGCGCTGGCCCTGCTGACTGAAGCACCTTGATGTCGCCCTGCCTGGCTTCCAGGTCCGCGTGCATCTGCTTCACCTCCTTCTCCAGCTTCTCGCTTCCTCCGCGTCTCCCTGGAGCACTCGTTCTGACGCACCTGGATCTCCTGCTGGAGCTACGGGGGGGGAGAGACACCACAACGTCAACTGCGATTTCTCCCCCAAAACGAACGCGGGGGGGGGGGGGGGGTTGATTTGGAACGCGGGTCCCGTACGGTGGGTCTTGGGTCTAGGAGCGCGGCACCCGCCGAAACAGTGAGCCTGTTGATGTGTGGGCGCGGATATCTACTGTGTCCTTGTGAAAACTGCTAGCCGTGAGCTACAGGGCTGTCTAGCTAACGCTGGAAGTGTGCAGTGTGGTGAGATCCTTGGGGGGGGGTGCTTTTGCGTTTTTGGGGTTGAGATTTGTGGAGCCTCCCATACGAAACACTAAGTACCATCCACTAGCGAAACGGCCCTCAGACCAGCATTCATCAATACTTACAGGGCCAGGTTCCACA
Source organism: Osmerus mordax (assembly GCF_038355195.1). Classification (NCBI taxonomy): domain Eukaryota; kingdom Metazoa; phylum Chordata; class Actinopteri; order Osmeriformes; family Osmeridae; genus Osmerus; species Osmerus mordax. The sequence continues at coordinate 10,483,644 of NC_090070.1, read as the reverse complement.
CTTCTTCCAGGGGTATAGCAGTTATTATTTAACTTAATGATCATTAAAAGGTGAATCCATCTTACAAAATGCAACTTTAAGCAGGGATTGCGTTAAATAATGCATGGCATTTTTTTTGATTGACCTCTGAGTTCTCCCAAGTTCAGCCTTGGGAATAAAACATTCTTTACTTGTCTCAGAAATAAATGGCAAGCTAAATTGCTGCTGTGGAATTACAGACAAGAAGAAACAGAGGGCAACGTTGAAATGAAAGGAACTACTGCCATGAATCAAAACGTTTCTGACAGGAAATATCAATTTTTTCTCCAGCCAATACATATTCAATAAGCATTATAAATGTATATTTCTGGGGAGGGTTTCATGTATTTGTTTCGATTTAGATGTGTTCTGCCATCCTCACAAATACCACCATTTCAAATCTCATTTTCAATAAAGAACCCTGTCTGTTAACAAGGCCTGGTTTCTGGAACCCCTCTGCAATCATCCCCAGAGTGCTAACCGGACTTCCCACTGGTGTGTTTTTTTTTTTTAACCATCCAATCAGCATAGCCGTTCACCATCGTCCAACCTGAGATATGGACTCCATGGTCATCTCCTTCTGGGCCTCCATCTCCTGCTGGGTGGCGGTGGCATTGGTGAGGTCGTCCCGGAGGGTCACCACCTCCGACAGCAGCTGGTCCCCTCTCGCTCGTCAGCTCCTCTTTGATCTTCAGCAGGTCGCCCACGCTGGGGGTTGGGGGGTGGGGGGGGGGGGGGGGGAGAAGAAACCAGGCGTTTAGGGCCTTCTGTCCGAGGTCGAGGCCCTCCTGACTGAACATGGTGCACCGCCTTTACAGGCGCAGTGGTAGCAGATAACGGACACTTTCTTTCAGCTTTAAGCAAGGAAGAAAACTTGTTTCCCGCAATGCTTTCTTCGCTACCCATCCAAACTCCCAGTCTTATCTTAACACACAATATCACACATCCAGGGGGTATGGCTACTGAATTTCGGGCTCGTTATCGAATCGCCATCTCAACAAGCCACCTCCACTGGAGGTCCGACGTCCGGAGTCTAACACCGGTAGCGTGCGGCTCCCTCACCTGTGCTCCTGACCCAGGGTCAGCCCGGAGCTTTGTTCCACCAGCTTGGTCAAGTTTGCGATCTCGGCCTTCAGCGACTGAATGACCTCTTTGGTCCTCAGCTCTTTGTCGTGAGCCGCGTCCACCATCTTCCAGGCCTTTTCGATTTCCTAATAAACAGGTGGAGAAAAAGTTTCTGAAAAGTTTTTGGAAAGGTCAAAGCAGCTCGAATGAACTCTGTGTGTTATATTGCAAAGGACCTACAAAATGTAAGCAGTGGTATTTCTCTCTCTCTTTCTCTCTCTCTCTGCTGCTGGACTAAATTAGGAGTGCATAGGTATATCGCATGCTACATTATGCAAGACCGTGCACTTGATACACACAAACCTGCTACTCTCGAATGAAAACCTCCATCCTCCTGATTCTAAATGAGGCTCATAATTTGGCAGTGCTTCCCGCACATCTCTCCAGCCTTATGTTTTATCGATGGGCTCAACTACCTTCTTCAGAGACGTGATGGTTGTCTGATCTTCCTGGGACAGTTTCAGCGCCGTGGCCACTTTCACTGAGTTGGACACGATCTCGGCGTTCAGCTCCCTGCATTTTAGCATGAGCCTCTTTTCACTTTCGTGAGACTTCTTCAAGGCATTGGTGAGCTTCTCGTACTCCACTCTGAACTTGTCCAGGCTCTTGTCCCCGATGAGTTCGTTGAGGACTTCCTGGAATTCTTTCTCCAGAGATTCAAAGCTGTTTTCCTCCCCCTCTGGCTTTTGAGGTTTTTCCTGGAAACAGGCACATGTGCACACACACACACACACACACACACACACACACACACACACACACACACACACACACACACACACACACACACACACACACACACAGTGTTATAGTAGGTTACACATGTCAAAAGATGTACACATTTTGAAGGTTACACATGGCTGCCTGAGACACATATTGCTCATTTTAAATAATTCTATTTTGTGGTATAAAAAATACACATTAACTTAACGCCGAGTTGTATTTTCTTTCTGTGTATTCTGGAGTCTATTAATCCTGGTTCCAGTGCACTAGACTGAGTTGGCTCACGTTAGCTGGCTGGCTAGCAGCTATCACTAGCTAAACTTTTTTTTAAACCTACCTCCATATTGTCTTCCTTTCCTTGCAAGTAATTTTCGAATGTCAGTAACTCATAATTTCAACGAAATAACTTTGGTTTTAGCCAGCTAACATATCATAACATAGCTAACTAGCCTCTTCCGTGGACTTTCCATTCCGTGATGTTGTTCGTGCTCTCCAAGGCAACGCGTCCACGTATCCAAGCAACGAGCTGCAGGAGGCGGAGGGGATGGTTGCGTGCACTTGGTTGTAATCACTTCACATTCTTGCACTTTTAGGCAAGGCACGGCGGTGTCGAGTGTTTTTATATCATAAATTGTTGCAGTGCATTCTGATTGTGTGTATTTTTAAAGTCACGACAATGAGCTTGTAGTGTGTGATGTCAGCTCACGTGTATTTTGTTGTTGTTTTTTACACTAGGTGGCGGCTTTGCACAGTTCATGACTTGATGAAGCAATAACTCACATGAAAGTGATGCAGTATGTGTTTCGTTTGGGGATTTTCAGTGTGACTGTGTTTTCCCCGTTATTCATTTTCATTAACTGATTTATGTCCAATTCAGCCCTCTTTCTTCTCAAGTATATTTTATCATTAGCCCTACGATTTCATCCTTGATAATTCACGTCAATGCATCAACATATTCACATTAATGAAAACAAGAACCACTTTCTATCTTCTAGACCCAAGGCCTAAACTCAGTCCAATTTGAGAACGAATGATAAAAGAGAGGGCAACTGTCAAAGCGACTAATACACCTACAATTCATTGTAACGTTGGGCAGTAATCTACTACTGTATTCGCCAAACCAGCATCATCGTAATCCCCTCAGGCCTGTTCTACTGTCGGGGCAGCCTATGAGTCCACGCTGTAAGGCGGGGTCATTATCTGATAAGCATGCACGCATGGATATATACTCTGAACGATATGCACAACCAGAGGAATGTCATAGTCTAGCCTACGACTGAATAACATTTCTGGCTTCGGTTTTATTGTCGATTTAGTTAGTCGTCTCAAGTGAGTCACCTCACTAAACGAACATCCGTTTTGTATGGAAGAGCGCACGCTCAATTCTGAACACCTGCGCGCACCGTGCATAATAGGCCATCCATTCTGGTTAAGTCGTGTTGTGGATGACGTGTCAGCAAAATTATCTCTATGTCTCTTAATCGTTGGCGAAAGTGAAATATGTTTTGCATGCTCCTGAAAATAGGTGGGTTCCGAGGCGAAATATAAACTAAGCGGAAGACGTCATCCGGAGAGGCACATCTGGGCACTGAAAAGTCACAACGCCCGACATGGGTAATAACGTTTCAGGGATCTCCACACTTCAAAGAGGACAACAGAACAGATTTCAAAGACTGCCAAACTCACAGAAAGGTCAGTAACAGTAATTAATTTCAAATGACAGTATTTTACTCACAAACAGTAGTGTAACATCATACAGTTTATATGTGGGCTAACTTTTTGGGGGCTTATCCATCGTGAACAACCCCTAAATAGGTATTGAGAGTTGTGTTCCATAAAGCAGATAAACCAATATAAATGCATTTACAAATATAAATCCCATAAGATTATCAGAAACTAATGGATTTGAATGCATTATAATTCCCTATCTGTAATCTGTCATTGTCATCCATAAGTGCAAGCGGTGCATGGTGCTGAATGATGAAGTCTACACAGAGCCTGTACAATCCTGTACGATCCAATATTCTACACTTTATTTGCATTACATGACATTCAGTTGACTGTGCATGTCATTGTACAGGACAAAGTAATTTTACTCTCTTCTCGGTCTACAGGATACTTGTAGTCGTGGCCCATGCACTGTATTTAGGCCTAGTATTTGATGGTCTGTAACAGCCATTGTGTAACTGTAATTATACGGAATGAGAACTAGAAAAATAGTAGCAAAGGACTATCGCCATCAGTTGCATTTTCGCCTTTTGCATATTCAAGACGAGCTGATGAGGATCATTACAGAAGCATTTATGCTCATTCCCACATAGTCATTAGAACGGGATCATTATATTCCAATGGGTAGGCGATGAAGCACGGTTTAAACGTTCGCTGTGTAAAGAGGGGAATACAATGAGTAAAGTGCACACTCGAAAACCTATTCACACCCAATTAGAATATCTCGACATCACCAAAAGATGAGAGGGATGTAGAGATGGGTAGAAGGCCAAGCTCTGTTCCGAGGGAAGCGCTGTCTGTATGAGTCATGCGGGACGCCTCAGTCTGGGGCCATAGTAGACCATTCGAAATAGATCCGCCGTTTGAAAGAGCATAATCGCCCACAAAAATATGACCATTGCCCTTTGCTTTCTCTTCAGAAGGCTGCTTTCTCTTTCCAACTTGCTGGGTGAACTGAGCGTGCACTGGGTTGCTGCATACACAGAGTAAAGCAAGTGAGTCAGAGGATGAGGGGAGAAGAGAGGAGCAGAGAGGAGAAGGGAGGAGAGGAATGGCATGGGGAGGAGCAGAGAGGAGAGGAGAGGAGTGGAAACGAGAGGAGAGCTCAAGAGACGAAAAGGACCCGTTATCCAACTACATCTCCTTGGCAACCACACATAACATGGACCACGGTTCCCATGGTGACGGGTCCTGAGTGTTATCAGCAGTAGGAGGCTGTAATAGATAGATCAGGAGGTGGATAAAGAGAGAAAGAAAAGCATTAGGCTGTCATGTTGTATTTCAAAGACAGGGTGACATTCACAGATAATGCAGGTTTATCCAACGTTTCTGGATTCAGGTTTAGGCAAATGGGAGTGTTTGAGTGGCGGATCCTGATCAAAAGTTGAATGTTGGCAGGCCCACATTCTCTGGACATGCACACAGGCTCTGTTTCGCTTGGACTTGTTTCTCTCTCTCTCTTTCTCTCACAAAAAGACACAAGTCCACTCCCAATGAACAAAACAATGAGGCTGACTGCACACTTAGACAGCAGTAGAGAGAGAGACAGAGAGACAGACAGAGAGAGAGAGACAGAAAGACAGACAAAGAGAGAGAGACAGAGAGACATAGAGACATAGAGACATAGAGACATAGAGAGAGAGAGAGAGAGAGAGAGAGAGAGAGAGAGAGAGAGAGAGAGAGAGAGAGAGAGAGAGAGAGGGGGGGGGAAAGAGACATACATGCTAATGCATTGGACCACAGTTCCATCAGCACACTTATTCCCCATGGGGAAACAACAACAGTTTAGTTCTAGCCCATTTCTCTCCCATTTTTTGAGACACACACACAAAAAAGCCCCGTCTGGTCTGTGAACGATGATGAATGTCTAATAGCTTCTAACTCCAAGCCAACGGATTCATGCTTTGCTGGTCTAATTTAGACAGAGGGGGGGTTGAGATGGAGAAATGGGTGCAGATTTTCGAATGCTCTCTTTTTTTCTCATCTGAGAGAGAGAGAGGTAGAGAAGACAGAGAGAGAGAGAGAGGTAGAGAAGACAGAGAGAGAGAGAGAGAGGTAGAGAAGACAGAGAGAGAGAGAGAGAGAGAAGACAGAGGGAGAGAGAGGTAGAGAAGACAGAGGGAGAGAGAGAGAGAGAGAGAGAGAGAGAGAGAGAGGTAGAGAAGACAGAGAGAGAGAGAGGTAAGGGAGGAGGAAAAAGAGGACAGAGGGACTGTTGAACACTTTTTCACTAACTTCTGGGATTTCATTACAGCAATCTGACAGGGGTCTCTGATCATATCCTAGATGGTGAACTTGTGTGGTGCACAAGGTCATGTTTTCACCTCCACACACACACACGCATGCACGCACGCACACACACGCGCGCGCGCACACACACACACAATGTTAAAGGTAATTTCCTCCAGAACAACAGCTAGTCTCTTCACATCAGAGAGGTATTTGGTGAGGGTCCGTATTGGTTATCCCAGTAAAGTAAATACTTCTGTACTCCTATAGTGCTCATTAGGATAAATGGTGTTTGAACAGTGATGAAAGTGTTTTATATTACATATTCTATTATATTGACGATCATTACGCCAAGCACAGTAAAAAGAGGTCAAATTAGCCTGGAAAACCATCCCTAATAAAACTCTGACATACTCACAAAGTACACACTCATATCTTTTATCAAGGTACATTTTCAGGACAATTACCTCCTCCAACAATAATATCACAGACATGATGAGGACACATGGTTTATATCAGAGCCTTAGCACTGAGGCAAATAACAAAGAGCAACACACACACAAACAATACCAAACATATCAATTAAATCAGTATTACGTGGCAGGCCTGTAATTAACTATGATATACGTATGGAGTTTGGAGGTGTGTGTGTGTGTGTGTGTGTGTGTGTGTGTGTGTGTGTGTGTGGGTGTGTGGGCGGGGGGAGAGACGACCAGGCCATATCATGGCCTTTCCATGAAACATCTTTAATGTCAGAGTTGGCCTCCCTTCTGCAATTTAGTGAGTCAGACACACGTGACTATGTTCAGCGAGACTCTTAACACCTATCTAAATACCAAACCTCAGATGACAAGAGGTTAAACTGACACATTTTCACTCCTTACAGAATAGCTGACGGTAGCTAAGGCTATGGAAAGCAATGTTAACACGTCATATACTGCTGTTATAACAAGACCACACCAGTACTGTAGCTGTTGGATCATCAGGCCAAACATCGTGGTTGTTATGTGGTGTTTACATTTACTTTTATTCATTTAGCAGACGCTTTTATCCAAAGCGACTTCCAAGAGAGAGGTTTACAAAAGAGCATAGGTTACTGTTCATAACAACGAGATAGCCCCAAAACATTGCGAGTAGCCAAACATGAAGAATACATTGTGAAAAGCAAATAAGTGCCAATGGGGAGAACCATAAGAGCATGTAGTTAAACAAGTTACACATTAAAAAACATGAACCTCAGAAGTGCAAGAGTGTACCTGTAGACAATTGTTTTTTTGTGTTTTTCACCTTTAGGTTTAATTTAAACCCGGAGTTTTAAGTGGTGGACGTACTGCAAAGAAGGATATTTGTCATTCCATTAGAGCGAATGTTACAGTGAGCACTTACAGCATCATTTTGAATTAGCACTGCGCCGCCGCATTTGTAAACAGAAACCGTTTAATTGAGTTAAAAGAGTGAGGACATGTTTTATGGTTGGTGTATTTATGACGCTAGAATGTATCGTGTGGC